>NC_142734.1:25990195-26162695 GCF_051943395.1 Hippocampus bargibanti
AGGCTGGACGGTGAACCCTCGTTGCCATGTTCCCCTTGGAGCCGGGAGGGGGCCCGGTGGGCGCACCCTCCGCCGAGCCGGACATGGCGCTTGAGCGGTTGTCCTCGCTGCCGTACCTGGGGCTGGGGTGGGGGCCGTCCACCGTGGGGGACTCCCAGAGAGCGGCCATGTTGTCAGTGCTGCCCAACCTGTTGCGGAGGAGCGAGGCAATCTCCCGTGGCTTGCAGGCCTCGGCCCCAGCGGCCGAGTGGGTGGCCTGCGAGAAGCTGGACAGCCCCCCCTTGACGCTGCCCACCACAACCTCGCCGAAGCCCGCCACCCGGGCACCCACGTCCTTCAGGCCTTGCTGCATGTCACGAAGAACGTCCTTGGGCTGCCGGGGGATCCCCTTTTGCTCCGCTTCCCGCAGTTTGCGGTGGCAATGCTCCAGTTTCTTTTGCAGCTGCTGGACGCGCTGCAACGACTTTTGGTTCTTTTTCTCAAAAACCTGCCGGCGACAACGGCACTGCGTTGCAAAGGCGCCACTCGCGACCGGTCCCGGGCCACAAAGTGACTTCATGGCTGAGCTTAGGCCTCAAAAGGGGAAGCCCCTCCCCCACCCACAATTTTCAAACACTTTTGCTACTGTTGCCATATCTGAAATGTCAACCCAAACCGACGGTCGATTTTCGGACGCTCAAATGAAAAAAAAGTTTCACCGCAAGTTTGGTCTCTCTGCCTGCCACTGGTCGTGATCGCCGTTTGCACCCACCTGCTTGATGCGAGCGCTTTGGAGCTTATCCGCATTGTTTGCCAGTTTGAGGTACTCTGCCACGTTGTCGTCGCAAAGCGCCTGCTTGATCTTAATCTGTTCGGTGAGTTTGACGATCTTCCGCTGAAGCTGGACGACGGCCTGCTTGGTGCGCTGAGTATCCACAGTCGCATCCTCCACCCCCGTTGTCCAGTATGCCGAGTCAAGCTCTGGCTGTGGTTGGAACGACCCACTCACCTCCGACCACTCGACCTGCGATAGCGACAAGGGAATTTAGCGTCGTGATTGGCGCTTATGCAAATTAGGCCTGGGGGCCAAATACTGCTCGTGGTCAATTTTCATCCGGCCCGCAGTTTTCCGTGGAATCGAATTCAAAATACTTCTACAGTGAGACCTCAACTTACGAACTTAATTGGTTCCCAGACAGAGTGTGTAAGGCGAAAAGTGTGTATCTCGAAAAAAAAAATCCCATAGGACACCATTAAAATGGGAATAATCCGTTCCAGGGTTTCCATAAAATATAGTTTTTAACTAAATAAGCATTAAAACTACACACAACATACCTTATTTTATGTATAATAAATGTGCTGTTGTATTGTAATGAAAGAAATACACTGCATTGTATCATAAAGTCACAAAGAGAGGCACATTACATTAGGGCTGTAATTAAAGAAATAAACTGTGCTGTAAAATAAACTTTTATTTACCTTTTTGATGGTCGTTGATGGCTTATGGAAGGAGAGTCACCTTCCATAAGGACTGTTGGTAACTTAACCTCTGGTGTGGCTTCTGTTTTTTCTTTGGAGACTCCTCATCATTTTTGATGATTAAAAACCTCTTAATTGACATCTGTTGCTTTCTGACTTGTAAGGTCTAACGAAGCTGAGGGATTACATTATCGTTCATCATGTTGATGATTGCCATAGCCAGTCTTTTCTGGATGGAACTGTTCGGTAAATGCCTGGACATTATTCCACTTTGCCAACATTGCCTTCTCCTCCTCGCCCTCAGATGTTCTCGAACCATCCGTTACTGGCTTTAAAATCCTCAATAAGCGCCGAACTTCCAGGTTTGCGCATGGCGATATCGGCGTGAATTAGCCTTGCTTTCTCGCATAAAATAGCTTTACTCACGCTGTCGCCGGATAGCTGCTTTTCGTGAATACAAATTAACAGAAGTTTTTCGATTGCCCGAGACCGTCGCTTTGAGAGCACGGAAACACCTTTTGCAACAGACGATTCTCTGTTCCGGAGAATGGGAGCAATGGTTGACTTAGCATAGCCGTGCTCGGCCACTAAATCACACAAACGCACACCTTGTACGTGTTTTTCAATTATCTCCTTCTTCTCAGCGACGGTGATTTTATTTTGTGTCTTCGTGGGCTGAACACGAGCCTGTGGTGTTTTTTTTCGGTCCCATCATAGTAAAATTATCAGCAAAAAGCTCCAAGTAGGCGATCATTCAATGAGAGGGGTGTGGAAAGTAGCGCCGGCTGGAGCGCTGTTCGGTCGTGTGCGAAGATCACTCCGCCAGCCGTGGTGGGTGTGTATTATGAAAATAGTGCTTATTATAAGGTTTAATTTTCATAAATATGACGTTCTTAAGACGAAAAGTTTGTAAGATAAGGTGTTTGTAAATTGAGGTCTCACTGTATTTATATTTAAAGGACAACTGACACAATTTTTTTGTTTCCTAAGTGACATCAGAAAAACGTTTTATAGCAATACCCAAAACACGCAGGCTGATATTTTTAGTCAAATACAAAACACCAATAAAAATGAGTTAAAGTGTCCCAAAACTACTTCAAAATGACCTCGGAGTTGGTGAGTTTCAGAAGGTCCCGCCCCCTTGTTCGTGACATCACGTCAGGATGTCTTGCCTTGCTCTAGAATCAAAACAATGGCTTCAGATTTGGAGAAGATGCTTTCTTGTTACTCATCCAGTTATGAATATGATTCAAATAGTTATTAAGAGGAAAGCATAAATGTTTGCAATCGATTGAAGAAGAACTTCTGTATCAATTGAGCTGACTCCAATGTAGCATCCCGGAAAATGCACAAGATGGCGCCCAAGTTCTGTTGGAAATGGGCTGATTTGTCTGCTGGGAATTTGTGTCAACTAGTATAAAATAGTAGTCTTGGTGCAACACACAATGATTCACCATCGTGTTATTTATGTGTTTTCCTTCTAATTTCGCCATCAACACGAAGTTTTCAGACCAAACAAAATACCCAAAATGCATTGTGTGTCGCTTTCTCGGGCACGGGCGTTCCAGACGTGACGTCACGTAAGGCATCGTCATCAACTCGAAAACAAGACTTCCTGAATATTCAGTGCGAGTCTTAAAATGTAAAATATAGCTATATGCCATGGAATCTTTGTAAAATATGCTCAGTAGAAGTCATTTGAAGCCATTTTACAAATTATGGACACAACTTGTCCGGAGGCTTCGGTTGTCCTTTAAGATCGCTGAAAATGTCAATAAAAAAGCAAACACAGAATGGCGCGCCGAAATTGTCTTCAATGAGTTGGTATTACAGTACGTATATGGAAAAAAACTTCCACCAAGGTTGCTCTCCCCCTGCGGCTTTAGCACACCAAATCTTGCCCATTTTGCAAAAATGTTTGGACCCCCCCTGCCTTGGAGGAAACAAAGACTTCGGGAGGAATAAAGGGAAAAAAAGTCCTTGTGGGTTTTCGTTTTGCTGACCAAGTGGGAAGGAGCTTCTGCTTTTCGGCAAAAACTCAACTGAAAAGTGAGAAGTGGAGAAGGCCACTTGCGGTCCATCTTTGCGAGTCTCATGAACGTTTTTTTTTTTTTTGCATTTCAACATTTGCAATGGAAAAAAACAAGTGACAACAAAACAAAACTCAGTTTGTGATAGGGTATTTGCAGTGGCACCATCTGCATTTGTTTCGGTAACACAGTTGACTTTTTATTTGTCAGTCACCCCCTCACCTCACTATAGCAAAAAAAAGTAATTTTCAATCAATCAATCAATCAATCAATCAATCTACCGACCTCCCCCTCTCGATCTATCTATCTATCTATCTATCTATCTATCTATCTATCTATCTATCTATCTATCTATCTATCTATCTATCTATCTATCTATCTATCTGTCTCTCTCTCTGTCGCTCTCTCTCTCTCTCTCACTCTCTCTCTCTCTCTCTCTCTCTCTCTCTCTCTCTCTCTCTCTCTCTCTCTCTCTCTCTCTCTCTCTCTCTCTCTCTCTGTCTCTCTCACAGACACCTGAGGCAGCTTCCAAACTGATGCACTTGGAGGCAGACTCTGAGCTCGACAAGGTCTGTGGGTGCCACGAACAACAAGACGTTTTGTGCCTGTCTTTCCGCTTGGGTGTCTTGCTTGTTGGAAGCGATATATATATATATATCACTATATATATATATATATATATATATATATGGGCGGCCCGGTAGTCAAGTGGTTAGCACACCGGCTTCACAGTGCAGAGGTCGCCGGTTCGCGTCCCGGTCCGGCCTCCCTGTGTGGAGTTTGCATGTTCTCCCCGGGCCCGCGTGGGTTTTCTCCGGGTCCTCCGGTTTCCTCCCACACTCCAAAAACATGCATGGCAGGCAGATTGACCACTCCAAATTGTCCCTCGGTGTGAGTGTGAGAGTGACTGTTGTATGTCATTGTGTGCCCTGCGATTGGCTGGCAACCAATTCAGGGTGTCCCCCGCCTCGTGCCCGAAGACAGCTGAGATAGGCTCCAGCAACCCCCACGACCCTAATGAGGAATAAGCGGTACAGAAAATGATATATATATATGTCTATACATTTGTATATTTGTCAGTCAGTCTGCCCTTTTTTCTTTCTTTCTTTCTTTTTTCTTTCTTTCTTCCTTCCTTCCTTCCTTCCTTCCTTCTTTCCTTCTTTCCTTCCCGAAGCGCCGCCCTCACCTTCCTGTTGCCCAAACGCAGGAGTCGCTGCCAGTGCATTTTGGCCAAAGGCGAGCCGAGCCTTTGCTTTCATCGAGCTGCAGCGGTCTTACTTCGTCGTGACGTCGACGCTTCCCGGAGACCTCAGCTCGGACGAGACTGCCGCCCCCCCCTTCCCTCCACCAAACTGACGGACACCACGACTGCTCTCTCTCAGGCTTGTCGCCCTAGTAGCCAAGCTGAGGGAAGCCTCAGCCCCCGGCGTCGATTCCGGCCACGCCCCCTTGCAGCCCGGACGATGACATCATCCTCGGGACCAAGGAGGCCTAACCTGATCCGCCCACATCGGGCCATGCTGACACAAATACACGCACACACACACACACACACACACACACACACACACACACACACACACACACACACACACACACACACGCACACGCACACGCACACACACACACACACACACAAGCGCCATTCTTACACACTACCCCATTGGCAAGGTTCCCGCCTTTAAATGGACACACAAAAAAGTCAAATCAAAGTCCCTGCAATGAAAAGAACACTAAATGCAAAGCTCTCCAATTAGGTCCCATCATGAACCAGCGGGGAAACCTCGTCATTGATCATTTCATGTAAATCTATTCCATCCCAAAGAAAGGAAACAGTCCCCAAAACGTCTGTGTAAGCTCTCAGTCGGACAGGAGTGGTGCATCGATGAAAAGGTTTCTTCAGCCGTCATCTGTACTTCTTTGAAGGTGTCGGACGTTTCGCTTCTTATCCAAGAAACTTCGTCAGCAAACTAAAGACTTACTGGTAGTTTGGGCCCGATATATATATCCCTACTATCCAGACATGGCGGTGCCGGACTCTGCTATGATAGGTCCCTGCTCTCAGGTTGGGTGGAGCAGAGGACTACTCCCTGCCACTCCACTGATTGTTCCTATTGTTCTGACTAACGACTGGCTTGAATGCCCCACTTCCACCGGTATCACCTCATCAGTATTCCTAATCCTATTTTACCTAAGTAGGCTGTTGTAGGAATGATCCAAATTGAACCTCACCCCACCAAACCGGTTTAATGAAGGATTTAGTTGGTTTATGAATATTGCTTCTTTTACTCCCCATTCAAACCATCTATGTTCTTTCACTAAGATTTTAACCTCATTGTCGTCAAATGAGTGGTTGTTAGCTTTTAGGTACATATGTACTGCCGATTGAGGCCCACTAGTATTATCCCTGCAATGTTGATAAAGTCTTTTTTTGAGAATTTGTTGAGTCTCCCCAATGTACTGCTCTTTACAATTTTCATTCTTACAATGTATTGAATAAACTACATTACTTTGGTTTTCATTTGGCAGCCTATCTTTTGGATGCACTAATTTCTGCCTTAAAGTGTTTATCGGTTTGAAATAAGTAGGGATTTTGTGTTGCCAAAGGACTCTGTAGTTTTTCAGAAACTCCTGCAATGTAAGGTACTGCTACTCCTCTCCTTTTTGTGTCTTCAGAATTTTTGGTTTCATTCCCTATTCTTTCTTTCTGACATTTGTTAAATGACCACTGAGGGTACGCAGTCAGTGAGTGCTCTCCTGATATGTTTAGACTCCTTTTCTCTACCTGGAGGGTTCTGATAACTCCTAGTTTGTAACGTCCGACACCTTCAAAGAAGTACAGATGACGGCTGAAGAAACCTTTTCATCGAAGTCCCCAAAAAGATGAGCTTCTGGAGACAAAATCAACTGACAGATGCACGCTGGCCAATGGGAGAAAGCATCAAAGGTGGAGGTGGCGAAACGCAGAACATTTGCAAGGTCGCAAGGATTATGTCATTGCGTTCTCTTTTTTTTTTGCACCGTCAGCCCTAAAACGGACGTTCGCCTCCAGATAAGGGGGGTGGGGCAAAGGGTAAGTCACAGTTTGAGCTGGAGAGCCGGAGATCGAGGTACAAAGCGCAGCGATAAGCAAAGTCAGCCTGTCATATCACGTGACGAAAAAGGAATGCCCGCTCATTCGAACGAATGAATGAATGAATGAACGAATGAATGAATGTATTTTGTTTTTCTACTTTCATTCCTTTCATCACTTTGCTGCTGTGAAATGTGAATTTCTCCACTGTGAGACTGATAAAGGCATATCCAATCCAATCCAATCCAATCCAATCCAATACAATACATATTGATTTATATAGCACTTGGAGGTCATAATAATTTGAATAGTTTTTAACACGTAAAATAATTTACTAGTATTATTATATTGTCACACCATTGTCATCAAATGGTGAGTATAGTTTTGCTTTGTTGAATGTTGCTGTGCCGATGACCATTTTGTGTTTGGGATCCTTTGACTGAGCATTTTCATCTTTATTAAGTTCATATAGTTGGTTGTTCTGTAGCCGCAAGGGCACATAAGCCAGTGTCTTCTTGTGCCGGTCCCAAGCCCGGATAAATACAGAGGGTTGTGTCAGGAAGGGCATCCGACGTATAAGCTTGGCCAAAACAAACATGCCAATCAAACCTCAGACACTGATTTGCTGTGGCAAGCCCTTGAAGGGAAAAACCAAAAAGGAAAAGAAGAGATTGTGGTTCCCGTGGGACAATTTGAAATTTTGGTTTGGACTTTAGCAAGCATCATGGCACGGACATGCTTGATTTGCTTTCGTGGGCCGAATACAATAAGGTAGCGGGTCAGATTTGACCCACGGTCCAGGACTTGGACACCTGTGATTTAGAGGGTTGCAAATGAAGCAAGTTGGGCCAATTTAAGTGATGAGACGGGCCGGGCCGGAACTGGGCCCTGGGCCTCAACTTTGAAACCTATGATCTGGACCGGAATGGAGGTCTTTAACCTCGACACAGGCTTTTCCCCGTTTAAAAGACAACCGACGCCTCCGGACAAGTTGTGTCCATAATTTGTAAAATCACTTCAAATGACTTCTACTGAGCGTATTTTACAAAGATTCCACCGCATATAGCTATGTTTTACGTTTTAAGACTCGCGCTGAATATTCCGGAAGTCTTGTTTTTGAGTCGGTGATGAGTCTTGACGTCACGTCACGGAAGGAACGCCCCTGACCGAGAAAGGACACACTGTAGCAGTCCTTTCATCACGTCAATGCATTTGTCAATGCATTTTGCGGTACTTTGTTTGGTCTGAAAACTTCGTGTTGATCCGTGTTGATGGCGAAATTAGAAGGAACAGACATAAATTACGCGATGGTGAATCCTCATGTGTTGCACCAAAAACTATTTGATATTCGCTGACAAAAATCCCCACGAGAAAAAAGTCAGCCCATTTCCACGGAGCTTTGTCGCCATCTTCTGCCTTTTTTGGGTGCAACATTTCTCTCTAGAACCCTAAAAATGACCCGGAATAAATTCTTTAATCAATTGCAAACATGTATGCTTTCCTCTTCAGAACTATTTGAATCATATTCATAACTGGATGAGTAACAAGAAAGCATCTTATCCGAATCTGAAGCCATTGTTTTGATTCTTGGGATGACATCACGAACAAGGGGCGGGACCTTCTGAAACTCGACAACTCCGAGGTCATTTTGAAGTAGTTTTGGGACACTTTAACTCATTTTTATTGGTGTTTTGCATTTGACTAAAATATCAGCTTGCGTGTTTTGGGTATTTTAGAGGCTATAAAACGTTTTTCTGATGTCAGTTAGGAAACAAAAAAATGGAAGCTTGTGCAATCACACATGCGCAAGGAAGCATGCCGCCGCCTATGATTGAACCGATCATCGTCGTCGAACCGGAGCTTAAAACCCGACATGAACGATTGCAGGAGAAGTGCGGTAGCGGTGGGGTCAGGCCCACAGCAGGATTTATCCAAGGGGGCTGCAGAGTGAGTGAAAAGCTTCACCCAATTGGGGGGGGGGGGGGTAATTCCCGAAGACATGGGGGCTTCTTCTCAACCCCCACCCAACGTGTAAAATGGAACTTTGGCTGGACTTTATAAAAGTGCGTAAATTGTACATACGCCACATCCTACCAGTCATGGGACGATTCCAAGGCGGCCATTGAAAATCTCACATGGGTCAAGGGGTCACCACCACAAAGCCGCTGACTCAACAATCAAGACAGTGAATTTGTGTTTTCCATGAATTTGAATTTTTCTCCAAATGGAAGAATGCAGATGGAAACAGTGGCAAAGATTGTCAGAGTGTGTAAGGCGAAAAGTGTGTATCTAAAAAAAAATCCCATAGGAAACCATTAAAATGGGAATAATCCGTTCCCGGGTTTCCATAAAATATATTTTTCAACTAAATAAGCCTTAAAACTACACACAACATACCTTATTCTATGTAAAATAAATGTGCTATTGTATTGTAATGAAAGAAATACACTGCATTGTATCATAAAGTCACTTTATTTACATTTATGGCTTGATGGAATGGCGTTGGAGGTCGAAGGTCAAAGGGAATTGCTGTTTGGAAAGAGAGGTGCATTACATGACGACTGTAATTAAAGAAATAAACTGTGCTGTAAAATAAAGTTTTATTGACCTTTTTGATGGTCGTTGATGGCTTATGGAAGGAGAGTCACCTTCCATAAGGACTGTTGGTAATTTAACCTCTGGTGCTGTTCGGTCGTGTGCTTCCGCCGAAGATCACTCCGCCAGGGGTGGTGGGTGTTATTATGAAAATAGTGCTTATTATAAGGTTTAATTTTCATAAATTTGACATTTGTAAGACAAAAAGTTTGTAAGTTGAGGTGTTTGTAAGTTGAGGTCTCACTGTATAGGGCCTAAACTACCAGTAAGACTTTAGTTTGCTGAAGTTTCTTGGACAAGAAGCGAAACGTCCGACACCGTCAAAGAAGTACAGATGATGGCTGAAGAAACCTTTTCATCGAAGTCTGAGATGATTCTTTGTACTTCTAAAAATGTTATTCCCATTCTATTCCAAGTGAGCTGTTGCTTCCCCGCCATCCACCCGATGTCATCGGCGTGGGTGTGTGTGTGTGTGTGTGTGTGTGTGTGTGTGTGTGTGTGTGTGTGTGTGTGTGTGTGTGCGCGCGTGTGTGTGTGTGTGTGTGTGTGTGTGTGAGAGACGTTGACCAGCACACCGAAAAACGTAATCAGCGGTCCCTTCCTTTCACCCCATGCCCAACGTCTGAGCTCGGGCGACTCGGGCAAGCCCAAGTGCAATGTTCTCCAAGTCCACTTTACTTTCCGTCCAGAGCAGACAAGAGACAGCAAAGACAATCTTACCTTGGAACGTCCACGCAATGCGAAGCGCTGTACCATCTTTCCTTGCAACACAGGGAAAGCCCCCCTACCACCCAAGTCATCTACCCCCAAAAGACGCAGTCCCTTTCACTGCCCGATCCACCGTGAGCACCCGCTGCATCGGTGTTAACCACCTTTCGGGTCTACGAGGGACTCGCAAGAGACGGCTGGCTGTCTCATTCCTCTCGGGGGAAGGCTACCGCTTCCGGACTGTGTGGACGGGGGAGGGGGGTGCGTAGCTGTCACACGGACGACCTCCCTCATGTGATAAAAAAAGGGGGGGGGGTTGTGAGGGGCGATTTGAGGAAAAGAAAGAAAGACATCAGGTGGACAGCGTTGATGACTTGTGAGAATGGTGACACATAACCTTTGTGAAACCACCCTTGAGGGTCGCCTTCTCCATTGCTATGGTAACCATAATTGTGTATGGAAGGGTAACCATGGTGACCACCTGGCTGACTTGTTTGACAGCAGTTGTGTCACAGAGGGCGGGTTACGGGCGGAAGGTGAACCGAAGAGGCTCGACGTGAGCTCAATGGCTTGTAAGCGGAACTGAAGGCCGGAAGTCTCGTAACACAAATTTGAACCGCCACCTCGAAACGAGAGCCGGCTTATCTCGGTCTGTTGAGTGTGCGTGTGTAAATGTGTGTGTGAGGCAAAGACATGATTGGAGAAGTTTCACCGATTGATATCACCTGCGAAACGAGCTGATCATGTGATACCCGGAAATTGTAAAGCCTTTTGAAGAGCATGCGCAGAATAAAATGTTTGTCGAGTTCCCAGACCAATGATTGACATGGCTGTGCATCATTATTCTCTCGTGAGCAGTGACGTGCAGTCAGTGGAGGCAGGTGAGGCAGTGCCTCACCTGTCATCATGGAAAGCTGTCATTGAAATATCAAATGAAAAAATAAATTAAACAGTTAGATGTATTTAGTGATTTGTACTTTAAAGTTCTTGTCCATTTAACTTCACCGTTTTAGGATTTTTTTCAAAATCGCTGAATTTTCACATTTACCGTTCAAATACTAAGTAGAGACGAGCGGTGACGTCATTGATGACGTTTAGTGCCTCACCAGCCATGAACCTCACCGCACGTCACTGCTCGTGAGTATTTGCAATCGCTACGAAAAGCTACCATTTTGGTTACAGTTAAAACGCTAGGGCTGCGGCCAGAATGACTAGCGCAACACGGTCTTCCCTTCAGAGCAGCGATAATCCACTGCGTTTTTGAAGTCCAGTCACCTCAAAATTTCTATAGCTCGATAGACGGGGTGAAAAGACGAGACACGAGCCAAAGGAAGCAACTCGGGCAAGTTTAACTGTTGCAACAGCGCCCTCTGATGGTGCGATCACCTGACTGTCAGGAGGACACCCTCAGGGCATCCATCGTCCATTTTCGTGGGCCCACCGATCGCAGCTCACTTTATAATAATGATGACGATAATAATAATACATTTCATTTATAAGCACCTTTCAAAACGCTCAAGGACGACAATAATAATAATAATAATAATATTAATACAAATAATAAATTATCTCACCCGCCACATCATTTTATGTGTCAAATCAAACATGGAAACTTCCATGATCTCTAAAATATATACCAAAATGTCAAGTTCTCACATGTAACAACTATTTTTAAGAAGCAATTTGTTGTTGCCATACACCCCATGACGGTAACTCAAAGAAAAGTCAATAAACTGTTTTTCTTGAGTTCATGATATGATTTTAAATGAGAACTAAAACGTCGCTGCGAGCAAAATGTATTTGACACCTCTGCAGTAAACGTTTTGTTTTACCCTCCTTTGTCATTCCATACTTATCCAAGTAGTCCTGGGACAATTGGTCAACAACATGACCCGAAACAAATCTAGTTTGTACTGTCTGGTGAAGCTAACCGGCAAGACAAACTCCACAGCAGTTGCACTTAGTGGCCGGCCGTACATTTCCCCCCTGGGCCTTCAGTGATGCTATGTCTGAATCAACCAAGCTGCGACAGTAAATAAAAAGTGTGGTGTGATTTACTAGAGGGTCCAGTTAACCAGGAAATACCTTGTGAGAAAAGAAATACTGTCATGAAACTGTTCGAGTTTTTACAATGAACGTGTGGATTCATGAAAAGGGGTCCGAAGTTGCTCTTTCAGACCGCAGAGAAGATGATCGGTGAAGGATGGCGAAACATCAATAATAACCTCATAGAATTGTAATATTATTTGGTATTTTTGCTAGTCCGACCTTTCTTAATGATGTCCAACTTTTCTTGAAAAGTCAATCTTGAAAATGGCTTTAACAGTAAAAACTGACACCAAATCCAAATTTTCTCCTCCTACAGCTATTGTGGGTTGACAAAACCGCAATTAAATAAACACAACAATATATGCTTATGCAGCTCGCTACACTACAGATACAGTGAGCTAGCTCCAGCCAGTATGTCCCCAACTCGAAATCTCATTGGTTCAAGCAAAAGACATTAGTTAAAGCAACAGGGTCATCGACACCGCATTTAATGCGACAGGTCCCACAGAATTGATTGTGAATACGTCCATTTCAACCGTGGTAACAAATGATGACTGAAATGTGATTGGTTAAATGCTTAAATAAGAAACACAACTGGAAGCAGCGCAACAAGGGAAAAGCAATGAAAGGAAGCTGACAGACAATTTAGAATTATTTACTCAGAATCGATGGACAAAATATGATTAACATTCTGTGATTCAGATACGTAATGTTAAACTAGCAGAGAAGGGCTTGCGGGTCCTGACGACCCATCATTGGTTGCGCTTGAGAGAGAGTACGGTAAATTGGAACTGGAGACGTTCCCTCGCCTCGACCGGTACAGTACATGTCAAACACTGCGCAGTACACCCAACTCACCGCTGGAGGGTAGTACCTACGCAAACATGTTGGCACGACAAGTCAAGAGGCTGAAACTCAATTTTAGTTGGAGTTGCACGACCACAGTTGTTCGCAGAGGAGGAAGAAAAGAGTGACATGCAACCTTTCCTCCTTCTGACCACCACATCAGATGAAGTACTGTTAGAGAAATTAAACATAGCATGTGCAAATGAAAAAGACCGACAGGGAAAAAAAACAAAAATGCTGCTCCACGGGTGATCATACTAAACAGTAGTGCATTCCCTGAAAAACGGGGAGCCAGGTACTGTCGGTGAGCTTTGAGCCATTTTGGAAATATTAAGCTATCATAGACAATACATCAACGATTTCTGTTGCATTGCTAGTCCATTGTATGATTTACTTAAAGCCCCTCTGAATGTTGAAACCCAGCAGCACCAAAGGAAAAATGAAAAGTGAGACATAAGCGTGTGCCTTCCAACACACCTATTCAGTGCAATGATGAGCATTTGTAAGTGTTAGAGCAGCTAATAGATGTTTAGTTCAACCACCAGTTTTAGGTTTTCATGACTGCGCAGCCTTTCATTTTACATACAGATGCCTCCAACCAGGGTTTAGGTGCTGTGTTGTACCAAAGACAAAATGCAAACTTCGTGTAATAGCTTATGGCTCTCGGACTTTAACGGCCGCTGAGAAGAATTATAACTTACACTCGGGCAAGTTAGAATTCTTCGCTCTTAAATTGGCAATCACAGACAAGTTTTGTGATTATTTGCACTGTGCACCATTTCTCACTGTTTAGTGACGATAATCCACTCACTTAAATTGTGCTTCCATTCGAAACAGAGGACTACGGTTCTTTGTACTGATGGTTAATTCTTTAATGTGATTTCACTTGCATGATGAATCACCCACGTCACAACCACCGTATAACTACAAACAAGTATCGATGAAAAGGTTTCTTCAGCCGTCATCTGTACTTCTTTGAAGGTGTCGGACGTATGGCTTCTTATCCAAGAAACTTCGTCAGAAAACTAAAGTCTTACTGGTAGTTTAGGCCCTATATATATATATCCCTCCTGTCCAGACATGGCGGTGCTGGACTCTGCTATGATGGGTCCCTGCTCTCAGGTTGGGGGGAGCAGAGGACTACTCCCTGCTTGAAAGGGGAGTGAAAGAAGTGATTTTCACAAAACAACTAAATCCTTCATTAAACCGATATGGTGGGGTGAGGGTCAATTTGGATCGTTCGTACAATAGCCTGCTTAGGCAACATAGTTTTAGTAGTACTGATGAGGTGATACCGGTGGAAGTGGGGCAATCAGGCCAGTCGTTAGTCAGCACAATAGGAACAATCAGTGGAGCTGCAGGGAGTAGTACTCTGCTCCCCCCAACCTGAGAGCAGGGACCGATCATGGCAGAGTGCGGCACCGCCATGTCTGGACAGTAGGGATATATATATAGGGCCTAAACTACCAGTAAGACTTTAGTTTGCTGACGAAGTTTCTTGGATAAAAAGCGAAACGTCCGACACCTTCAAAGAAGTATAGATGACGGCTGAAGAAACCTTTTCATCGATGGAACCTGTACGACTGAGAGCTTACACAGACGTACAAACAAGTATAAAAATATAGCTATTATTGACACATAAACATTTGGACTTTACATCAATGAAATAAAACGTATGCAATATCGTACAATCATACAAATCACTTCGTCTGCTTTCTGTCCAAAATGTGTGACACCTCGGTTTATGAACCCCTTGGCTTACGAACTTTTCGGTTTACGAACGTTAAATTTATGAAAATTTTACCTTGGCATACGAACTATTTTTCGGGATACACACGGTGCTGCCACAATGAGTGATGTGTCATTCGCGAACGAGCCCGTACTCCAAAAAAGAGAATGGCAGCCGGCTTGTTTTGGTCCTCTATTCCCTGCCCCCAGTCGTCGGTTAAAGCCACGTTATTGATCAAAAATGCAGCAGTGGGGGGGGGGGTTACAGCAGTGACGTGCGGTGAGGTTCATGGCTGGTGAGGCACTGACGTAATCAATGACGTCACCGCTCGTCTGTACTTAGTATTTGAACGGTAAATGTGAAAATTCAGCTATTTTGAAAAAAATCCTAAAACGGTGAAGTTAAATGGACAAGAACTTTAAAGTACAAATCACTAAATACATTTAACTGTTTAATTTATTTTTTCATTTGATATTTCCATGACAGCTTTCCATGATGACAGGTGAGGCACTGCCTCACCTGCCTCCACTGACTGCACGTCACTGGTTTACAGACAGAGAGAGAGTGAAGCCATTCTCCAAAAAAGAAAAAGGCTGACAACATTTTTTTGTCCTCTATTCAACCCCCATCACCAGTCTTCAGTGAAAGCCACGTGATTGGTCAAGAACACAGCAGTGAGGGGAGGTGGTTTAAACATTAAAGAGACAGGCAGACGACAGAGAGAGTGACAAAATGGATAGAAAACAGTGAAATTTGGGCTCGTTTCAACTTTGATAGTTCAAAGGCAGAGTGTAGACTACAAGGTTAAAATTCCCATCAATCACGCTCCACAAATAACACGCACTAGCCATTTGTTCAATTTGAAATGAAAAGACAAGCAAGGGAACCAGCTAAACAGAAAATAATTGATGAGGAACAAGGTAAAATTATCACAGAGAAAGCACCTACAAGGGATCATTCCTCAAGATGGTGAAAGAAGGCTACGTTCCTCATCAAGTGTTTAATGCTGATGAAACCGCACACTCCATTCCATCAAGCCATCCACCATCACAAAGGTAAATAAAAGGACTTTATTATACAGTACAGTTTACTTCTTTAATTATAATACCATAGCACATTTATTATACATAAAATAAAGTATATTTTTGTGTAGTTTTAAGGCTTAGAAAGTAGAAAAGTAGAAAATTGTGTTTTATGGGGACATGGGAACGGATTATTCTCATTTTAATGGTTTCCCATGAGAAATTAATTTTTGAGATACACACTTTTCGCCTTACACACTGTCTGGGAACCAATTAAGTTCGTAAGCCAAGGTATATCACTGTTCCATAAAAAACGGTTACACAGTTATATTACCAAATGCCTTTCCAATCTTGTGTTCTGTATTACTCTTGTTTTGGTTTTCTTAAAAGTGAACTATTCCAGCATAATAACAATACAATACAATACAATACAATACAATACAATACAATACAATACATGTTGATTTATATAGCACTTTAACAACAGCCGAAGTTGTAATAAAGCGCCTAACATGGACAGCTATCATATACAGGACATAAAGCAGTCACAAAGATAGTAGAAAGCACCAGAGAGGAAAACCAAGATCAAGTCTGAATCATGCTGAGTCGAATGCCAAAGAGCACAAGTGAGTTTTGAGACGGGTTTTAAATGTGGGCAGCGAGGGGGGCTTGCTGAATGTGGCACATCGAAGTGAGCTGTATGCTTTGTTCTTATCATTGACTGTATGGACCTGTGAAACCATAATAAACTGTAAATTGCACACAAAAAAAGAGATTGCAAGTGAGCCTTGAAATGACCATCATCACTGTGAAAATGTGATTAGCAAATTAAAAGGTCCAATTATATGAAGGAATTCCTTCCTTTATATAATTAGATCAAGTAGGCCTCATCAGCCAACGCAGGCGTCTCTGTTACAGATTTTGTATTCCGACGCCAGTCGACTTTAAAAGCTTTAAATAACCACTTGAGAGTGGAAAATAGGTCACATCCCAAAATTCTTGCTCTAGCGGAAAAGGAAACAAGTTATTATTATTATTATTATTATTATTATTATTATTATTATTATTATTATTAGTAGTAGTAGTATTAATCATAATTATATATATATATGAATAATAATAATAATAGTCCGGTTCGGTTAGTCCACATCATTTATTCGGTGTGGAAAAATAAATGCTTATTATTATTATTATTATTATTATTATTATTATTATTATTATATAATGATAATAATAATATTGTTATTGTTATTGTTTTTATTATTATTATTATTATTATTATTATTATTATTATTATTATTGTTATTATTATTATTATTATTTCTCGGCCGTGTGCCAAGCCAGTGCCCCGTCAACAAGTGACCTGTTTGGCAAAATGGCCGCGCAAGTCGAACGCCGAGCTCGTGTTTGCAGCTCACAACGGATAATAGAGATCATTAGTGTGAGGGTCCGATGCCGATGATGCTTTGTCCGAGGATGCTGGCTCTCGCTGGCCCTCAGCAATTACAAGTTTCCTGCCGCCAATGAAGAGTAAGTGCAGGCGAGCGGGCAGCCATCGATCGTCTGTCCGCTTGGGGCCCGCTTGCAGGGCCCACTGGCTGCAGAATGACGGCGCACGTTGAGCTCATCCTCCGCTGGAAAACATGGAGTGCTCCCTTTGTCTCGCTAAGCCAACTTCTATCGCGCCACATTGTAGTTCCGGTTACCTCTCGGACTGTTACGAATTTGGGGAAGACGTTAGAATGTTTAATCCCCTCAACATATTACATTCAGAGAGTATAACAAATTCATGAATAACCCATTTTCAAAATTGAACTTAAAAAAAAGACTCTTATTGTGGTTTTCATACGACAAATTGGAATTTTGGTTCGGAATTTAGCTAGCATTATGGCACTTCATTTGTTTTTGTACACCAAATAAATATTGCGATGGGCCAGATTTTGCCCCCAGGCCCTGACTTGGACACCTGTGCTGTAAAGAAACAGGCTCCATGGTCATCAGTGAAGCTATTTATCACCATTTGTGTTGTGATATGACTCCACTGGGGGGAAATTGGGTCTCGGTTTCGCTAACTCTCGTTGATCGTAAACCAGGAGTGACAAACTCAGTTTTTGCAGCGGGCTACATTGTAGTTCTGGTTACTTCTCGGGGGCCGTTGTGAATTTGGGGAAGCCATTAGAATATTTAATCCCAGTGACGTGTAGTCAGGGGAGGGAGGTGAGGCCGTGTCTCACCTGTCATCATGGAAATATTAAATGAAAAAATAAATTAAACAGTTATTTATTTAGTGATTTGTACTTTAAAGTTCTTTTCCATTTAACGTCACCATTTTTTTTTTTTTTTTTTTTTAAATCGCTGAATTTTCACATTTACCGTTCAAATATTAAGTAGAAACGAGCGGTGAGGCAGCAGCCGGAGCGCACCATGGATTGCGCAATGACTATGCTAACTGTGCTGGCTTGCTCTGCAGTGAGACTGCATTGCTGTCCCTCTTCATATCGCTTTTAACGTGTTCAAACACTTTTACTATATGAACTATATTTCTACAGTTTAGCTGGTGTATATAATGTACAGTCACAGTACATATCAGAGATATCAGAGCTAGCTTGCAAGCTTCGCTAGCCAGTTGGCAAGATAGAAGAACAAATGAACAGGCAACGGTAGCTAGCTAGCTTGATAGATAGCTTGGTATCCATGCCCACTAATTCCAAAAGCCCATCTTGCTGTAAAGTGGAACCTCATGGTGAGAAACAATGACTTTCTTACTGTCACTTTACACAGAAACCATTGATTCCTATTTTATGTTGTTTTTTTGGGGGGGGAAGAAAGGCTTTGAATACTGAATCGAGGAGGCAAGAGGAGAAGAATGCTAATTGGACAGAAGGTGGTCCCACGAGAAGAAAAGGGCAGGGAAAAGAGGATGCTTGTTTCCATGGAAGAAGGAAAGTGTGACTCGCTTCTCACTCGACTGATTACAGATGGAGAAGGACTCAGTGGAGTTTCTCACGCAGGTTCTTGCCACCTCAGTCTTGGGTGTGCCTGATGCGCTCTTCCTTCCATTACGGCGCACGGTCCACAGACACGCACATGCACATGCACATGCACATGCACACCCACACACACACACACTCACACACACCCACACACACACACAGACACACACACACACAGACACACACACTGATGGATTATTTCTGCTTATATTTGGGCTAATATAAGTCTCTGTGTAATGGTCTTTTGCCTTTCTCCATAATATGTCTTGAAAATAATAATGATGTGTGTTCCGTCATATCTATTTTAGCCTCTATAACATTCTCATATGCGGAGTGAACCAAGTGCATTCTTGGAGCCACCTGTTAGCCTTGATGCACTGCTTACTGGAGACTTTGTGGAGATAGACAGATAAAAGCTAAGAATTGTTTTGGGAGAATGGCGATTCGAAGTCGCACCTCAGACTCGATACCGCCCTTCTGATGAAATAAATAAGTTGTGTGTCCGTGGTTTGGACACACTCGTGATCAAGCAGCCATTGTCTGTCAATCAGGCTTGTCCGGAATATTCTGCAAACAAACTCTTCAAAGGGTTTATCAACTCCAGACTTCATTTGGATAACAACATCCTCATCATCCGATATTAATGAATACGCGTGCCACTCTCCTCCACCATGCACAAGCACAAGCACATACACACATCCACACACGCACATGCACACACACGCGCAAACCCGCACACACAAACACGCACACACACACACACACACACAGGCACTCCCCCCTCCCTTCACACACACACACACACGCACACATGCACGCACGCACAGCGAATACCAATCCCTCCTGGGCTCCCACCTTTATTTAACTCTTGACTTCTCTCTCGCAGGTGGCGCAACGCGGCTGCTTCGGAACAAACATGAGAAGCTTCTGGCCCTTTAACACCGGTCGTGTACTTCATGTAAAGTAATACCAAGGATGTGGCTGCTGTCGAGGAAGTCTGTTCATTAAAGTGTTCGTTGCAATACATGCAAATCTACCTCAGTGCCCCACACAACCATCTGGCACGGAACCTCTATTAATTCTCATGTAGTATGCACAGGAACATCACAAGAGGGAATTTTTACCTCAATTACCACTGCTGTTAAGAGATGCTCTACAACCAAGGGTGACAAAGTGCTCACCATTCGACGACCGGGCCGCCCTTCTATACCCCTGAAAAACAACAACAACAACAAAGAAAGAATGGAAGAATAGCCCAAAAGTTGTTTGGATGGCGTTCTGAAGAATCCTCCGAGGTCTGGTGAGTCACTCAGTCTGTCACTGGACTCCGTCGTGGCCGCACTCCATCACCGGCAGTTCAGTGACATCTGACTGACAGGAGCCGGGGGAGGCAGAGTGACAGACCCCAAACACTTTGGTCAGTCTCATGTGAATGTGTGTGTGTGTGTGTGTGTGTGTGTGTGTGTGTGTGTGTGTGTGTGTGTGTGTGTGTGTGTGTGTGTGTGTGTGCGTGTGCGTGTGTGTGTGTGCGTGTGCGTGTGCACACATTGCAGGCTGCAGAGCGATCCAATTCAAAAGCAAACTGCAAATCTTGGTGATTGTTTCGAATTCCTCCATTTTCATTTATTGGATCAAGACACTTGCAGGATGAAGCCTGGCCATCATCTCAAATCGGTGCTTCAGAAGTCCATTAGCGCTTTGGCGACCAAATAAGAATCAATCTCACTGGGCCCGCGCAGTAAAGTGTGAGTCCATGACTGGACATCTCAACCTAATCACAAAGCTATTATCTAGGAAAGTCAAATGACATCCGCTGGAGAAAAAAAACGAAAAGCGCTCTTCACAAAAATAGGAGGGGAGAAAAAAACGAGGATCCACAACCCTGCAGGTAAACCAAAGTCATTGTTTGGGGGGGGGGGTCGCATTTCAACTTTGCCCACTTGAAAATAATCACATCCTGCGTTGATGGGAAGTCACATCATGTGCACGCGCACGCTAATGTACACACAAATCCAATGGCAAGGCCTTCAGTAGTGCTACAGCTGCGCCTGTGACTCATAAATAGTGTGGTGTGATTGACTTCAAATCCACTAGAAGGAGTTAGCCAGGAAATAACTTTCCCGCACCTGTGAGAAGGACTTAGTGTGGCCAACTCCAAATCAGATTGGTTCAAGCAACAGTTTTATTGACACTAATTTGATGCGAGAGGGCCCGCAGGACTGATTGTGAAGGGGTAGATTTCTGACCCTGGTAACAAATCATGGCTGAAATGGGATTGGTTAAAGGACAACCGACGCCTCTGGAAAGGTTGTGTCCATAATTTGTAAAATCACTTCAAATGACTTCTACTGAGCATATTTTGCAAAGATTCCATGGCATATAGCTATACTTTACGTTTTAAGACTCGCGCTGAATATTCAGCAAGTCTTGTTTTCGAGTTGATGACGATGCCTGACGTGATGTCACGTCTGGAACACCCCAGACCGAGAAAGAGACACACAATGCATTTTGGGTACTTTGTTTGGTCTGAAAACTTCATGTTTATCCGTGTTGATGGCGAAATTAGAAGGAAAAAACAAATAACGCGATCGTGAATCATTGTGTGTGGCACCAAGACTACTATTTGATACTAGTTGACACAAATTCCCAGCAGACAAATCAGCCCATTTCCAATGGAGCTCAGGTGCCATCTTGTGCATTTTCTGGGCGCTACATTGGAGTCCAGTCGCCTCAAAATAAGACGGAAGGACTTCTTTAATCGATTGCAAACATTTATGCTTTCCTATTCAGAACTATTTGAATCATATTCATAACTGGATGAGTAACAAGAAAGCATTGTCTTCTAATCTGAAGCCATTGTTTTGATTCTAGAGCAAGGAAGACGTCCTGGCATGATGTCACGAACAGGGGGGGGGGGGCTTCTGAAACTTGCCATTTCCGGGGTCATTTTGAAGTAGTTTTCGTCACGGTTTGCGAGGTGGTGATGGCGGGTGCGAATCCCAAAAAGCAGGCAGGAGGTTGTTTGACAAATTGTATTAAAATAAAGGTCAGCAGGAACAAAATGTAAAACATCAAAATCATCTGAACGGAAAAAATACAAAGTATCAAAAGAAAACCAAGTGTAAAAGTCTGCCAAGGTTAAACAAACACATGACCAGCATGCAGCAAACAAGCAGCAAACAATGAACCTACATCGGATGGTCGTGCCGGGGGTCCTTTTAAGTGTCAGTGATTAAACGACCAGCACCTGCGAGGCAGCAGGCGGGGCCGACAGCGCCCCCCGTTGGTCGCCAACCAGATCATGACAGTACCCCCCCTTCAAGGGGCTGCTTCCAGAAGTCCCAACTATCTCCCAAAAGGTCCACTCGCCAGGGAACGATCGGTGGAGAGGGCAACCACTGCCTCTCCAGCATACGACGGGCGGCGGCCTGATGGGAACGGGACTCGGCCTGGGGTGGATGAAGACGCAGCACGGATCGTCGTGGGCGTGAGTGCGATCCCTCTCGCACGTTCACGCGACGGCGCATGGCTCAACGTGGACGTCGAACTTCCAGGCGCAGAATGGCACCCCGTACGGCCGTATGGGACCAGGTCTCGGCCGGACGCCGACGTGGGCGTGAACTGCCCAGCACCGAGGGAACGAGACCAGTCGAGAGCCGCTCCGGGATCCAGCGGTGAGTGGGGTCTCGGACTGACGTTGACGCGGACGTTGCACGGCTCGTCGTGGATGAGACTCAATTCGTCATGCACGACGACAGCGTGGCTGGACGTGGGCGTGCACAGCCAGTCACCCAGTGTCACCCTGGACGGCCACGTGGAAGAAGGTCTCGGCCGGGCGTTTACGTGGACGTTACGGCTCGTCGAGTGACGCAATTCAAACTCGACGAGGCCTGCGCTAACGTGAACGTAGCATTGCCAGGCACAGGGTGGAAATGAAACGGGTCCGATGTACCTGCGGGATCCGATGGTTGGTCGGTTCATTCTGTCACGGTTTGCGAGGTGGTGATGGCGGGTGCGGATCCCAAAAAGCAGGCAGGAGGGAGCAGAAGGTAGTTTGACAAATTGTATTAAAATAAAGGTCAGCAGGAACAAAATGTAAAACATCAAAATCATCTGAACGGAAAAAATACAAAGTATCAAAAGAAAACCAAGTGTAAAACTCCGCCAAGGTTAAACAAACACATGCACAGCATGCAGCAAACAAGCAGCAAACAATGAACCGACAACGGACGGTCGTGCCGGGTGTCCTTTTAAGTGTCAGTGATTAAACGACCAATCTGATCGGGACGACCAGCACCTGTGCAGGTGCAGGCGGGGCTGACAGCGCCCCCCGTTGGTCGCCAACCAGATCATGACAGTTTTGGGACACTTTAACTCATTTTTATTGGTGTTTTGCATTTGACAAAAAAAACATCTGCCTGCGTGTTTTGGGTATTTTCGATGATATAAAACCTTTTTCTGATGTCAGTTAGGAAACAAAAAAATGGTGTTGGTTCTCCTTTAAATGCCTGAATACCAAAACACACATCTGGAAGCAGCACAATCAGGGGAAAGCGATGAAAGGAAGCTGAAAGACAATTTGAAATT
This sequence comes from Hippocampus bargibanti, assembly GCF_051943395.1. Lineage (NCBI taxonomy): Eukaryota > Metazoa > Chordata > Actinopteri > Syngnathiformes > Syngnathidae > Hippocampus > Hippocampus bargibanti. The sequence goes on from NC_142734.1 coordinate 26,013,286, forward strand.
AGTTCATAAGAATTTATAGACAAAATATCATTCACATCAGTCGGTGATTGTGACATTTTTAGGCCAGCAGAGAACGGCTTGCAGGCCCCGACAGTCCACCACGACACAAATCCCACACACTGTTGGATCAAATAGCTGCCGTTGTACTGTATAATCTTATGAGACACTCAACAACTCCAAAAACAAAAACAAAAAAAACAACAATTTGGGTTCGGTGCAACTTTTTTTGGGCTGCTCCTTCTGTTGTTCCTCATAAGCGCTAACCCAACACAGCACCGTCCATGATAACGACATGTGGCTCGTGATTGAATGAAACAAAAAAACATTTCCATCCAATGATGGCGCCTCGCTTGGCTCGTTGTTGAGTGGCATCTCCATTCTCTGTTGTGGAAGTCGACGGGAGACAAGTGGACCAAATTCCAAAAGCTGTCTCCCCGTGACCTTTTGAAGATTCACCCAGCGTTGCAGAGGCGCTTTGTATCTTGATCGGCACTTGTGGGAAATTCAATTGGTAGGACCGATGAGGCCGTCCATCAGGGCTGCTCTTTACCGTAAAGGACCACTTCGTCATCCCGGGAGACTTAAGATTGATCGGATGTTAGCGTGATACAAATTCAGACGGAATGTCGGCCAGAGGCAACCTTGTTAGCCAAGACAAAGCTGTACAACAATGGTCTCCGGTAAAGGAGGCGCTTGTTTGGATCCGGCCTAACTCGATGGGTCCAATGTTATTAGTGCCGAGCCAGGTGGAGCCGTGCGCCATTGTTGCACGACCTCAACTCTCACGGTGGGCTGCAGCCACTGCTTGTTCATCTCCAGGGAAAAGGTGACTTGTGGGTACCACCACCTGCTGCAGGGGTGGAGTGGTGGGGGTCCATTGTGGTCCCACTGACAGTCCGGGCCACTGCCTGTCATAAACTTCGCTAAATAACGCGCTCGCTACACACGAAATAGCAGGCTGCACTTCCGGTACGAAAAATGGCATCAGCACCGCAAAAGGTATATAGGACACCACAGGTGTCAAGGTGATAGAGTATAAACAGAATACAAGTTTTCATGTTTAAAAGTTTCATCTTGCGGTGTCACAATCTGGTTTGTGACCAACGGGTGGCGCTGTCAGCCCCGCCTGCACCTGCACAAGTGTTGGTCGTTCCAATCAGTGACAGTTAAAAGGACTCCCGGCATGACCATTTGTTGTCAGTCATGTATGTGTTTGCTTCACTCTGTCAGTTTTATTTCATCTTGGCAGATTTTTACTCACGGTTTTCTCTGATATGTTGTACTTTTCTGTTCTGATGATTTTGATGTTTTAGATTTTGTTCCTGCTGACTTTATTTCATACAATTTGTCAATTACACCCGACTGCTCCCCCCTGCCGGCTTTTTTGGGGATCCACCACCATCACCACCTTGCACACCGTAACGTGGAATGCTCGGTTGGCCAAACACGTGTGACCACAAGGCCAGTCTACAATGGAGCACAGAGAATCTGGGGACAATTTGATGTGAACAGACCGGGCCTGTCATCCTTGACTAAGAGACCTAACCCAGGACGGAAGGGAGTATTTGGTACACTCCTGCACAAGAAGATATCATTATCCCGGTTACAAATCTATCAGTTCATGGAAAGACCACTTGTTAAAATGTCTCCGAGCTAGCTCGCGACCTAGCTAGCTCGCGATCGAGCTAGCTAGCAACCATGCTAGCTAGCTAGCGACCAGATAGCTAGCTAGCAACTGGGCTAGCTAGCAAGCAACCGAGCTAACTAGCTAGCTCTCTTTCTATTCGGATAGCTGGCTAATCACTTACATCTCAAAGTCAAGGCCTCGTCTGACACATCATTTTATTCGGCCCGCAAAAGCAAATCAAACTTGTGAAATTCCATGATGCTTTGTCCCATCTATTTTTTACTTCAAATTTGAAAAGTAGTTATTCATTCATTTCTTGTGCTTTCTAGATATGATATGTGAATAGGATTAAACATTCTAATGACTTCCCCAAATTCAGAACACCCCTTGACAGGAAACTGTACCTACAATGTGGCCCACGGCAAAAAAAAATGACTCACACCATTGCAGTACACACAAGTGGACAAAAGCAGGGGATGGGGAGGGGGGGGTTACTACCTTGTCAAGTAAACGTGTCCCCGGTTGTTCCGTTGACAGCACTTTGTTGGATTGGATTTGCCTTTATTAGTCTCACAGTGGAGAAATTTACATTTCACAGCAGCAAAGTGATGAAAGGAATGAAAGTAGAAAAACAAAATACATGAGCTGCTGGAAAGGCAGCCACTCTCGCGGCGCCGTCTTGAAGTAAAAAAAAACCTAAATAATTACATCTCAGTATTGTCTTGCAGTCAAAGTGTCCCCCAGGCAGACTAGATTGAATTGAAAATGCTTCGTATGTATGACCTACAGCAGGCTGCTCAAGGTCAGGCCACCAAGCGTTTGTCATTGTTCAGTGTACAAATATTTAGTTCACAAACGGCATTTTTAGGCTCCCCCCAAAAAAGAATTGCTACTAATAAAAAATTTTCCACATGAAGTATGTCAAAACGCTTTCTTACTCCTCAATTCCCCCCAGGGCATCTCAAGGCCCAGAAGCCAATAGGACAAGTGAAATTGTGTCAAGTCAAAGCGTTTTGTTTTTTTCTCTGGATTTTAAGGTTTCTTTCACCCTCCCTCTTATTGCAATCATGTACCGTATTTTTTTCCCCTGCGTTTGACATTTTTCTGTGTGAATATGGAACGTGCGCCTGGTGTGGTCGAGCTCGTCAAGCCTGTCAAGCGACGTGATCAGAGAATGGTAATCAGATGTGATTCCCGCGCATAGATCGCTGTCATAAATGACTCGTCCCACTTGCAGGAGACGCAATCAAGCTTTGGCTCGGCCCCCTGATGGCCACCCTCTTCAGACTAAAAAAAAAAAAACAACATACTCAAAAGTTGTGTTAGTGCATCTCTCTTTATCGCTTGAAAGCTGGCAGAGCACGAAGCGACGAACAAAGTAGAAAAGTGAACTACAAGTTTGGATTGGATTTGCTTTTGATCTAAAAAAAGATGACAAATAAGTATGGAAGGATATTCCTTGATGTAAGTTTGACCTATCAGGAAAAAAACTGTGAGACAATGCACAGAGTGTCAAGCAGAGCTAAAGTGATACAATGAAGTATAATAAGAATTGTGCAGTTGGTGCAGAAAATCCATGAAGCATTTTAAAGTGACTGGTCGCTGTATTTGTAGTACAACAAGTGTGCAATGATGCAGATGGCCTTGAGCGCTTTTCTGTCGCTGGAGATTACACAGGCCAGTAACAGTGGTTCAAGTGAGTATAGAGCTGGAACTACAACGGCTGTAAGGGGATGGTGCTCCACAGGGTTGCAAAGAGCCACGATAGAGTTACGTTTGGGTTTTGAGCGTTAATGGCCAAGGGGAAGAAGCAGTTTGGATGTCTGCTGGTTTGCTGCGGATGGATCAGTAGCGCCTGGCTGAGGGGAGTGACTGGAAAAGGTGGTGGGCAGGGTGCAGAGGGTCCAGTACAATTTTCCGTGCCCTTGTCTTGGCCTCGCACGCACACACACACACACACACACACACAAGAGATTTAATGATTACAACTTATCATTGTTTGTTTGATACACACACAGTATACAGTGATACCTTGGCTTATGAACTTAATTGGTTCCCAGAAAGTGTGTCTAAGGCGAAAAGTGTGTATTCCAAACATTAATTTCCCATAGGAAACCATTAAAATGAGAATAATCTGTTCCAAGGTCCCCATAAAACAATTTTCTACTTTCAAATTTTCTAAGCCTTAAAACTACACAAAATATACCTTATTTTATGTATAATAAATGGGCTGTGGTATTGTAATTAAAGAAATAAACTGTACTGAATAATAAAGTTGTTTTATTTACTTTTGTGATGGTCGTTGATGGCTTGATGGAATGGAGTGACCGGTTTCATCAGCATTAAACACTTGATGAGGAGCGTAGCCTTCTTCCACCATCTTGAGGAATTATTCCTTTTAAGCTTTGGCAGCTTTATCGTTAGAACTGGCTGCCTCACCATGACCAATGACACTATGAATCCCTGTACGACGCTTAAAGTTCTTGAACCATCCGTGGCTAGCCTTGAAATCATCAATGGATGACGAACGTCCAGGTTGCCTCTTGACGATATCCGAGTGAAGTTGCCATGCTTTCTCCGCAATATATTTACCTAGTTCCTCATCAATTGTGTTCTGTTTTGCTGGGTTGATAGCTTGTTGCATAAAGTGTCTCATGGAGCTCTGGGTTGTACATCTTGGAAGTTGTGATATTGCAACAGCAACAGATGCAGGCAGACACACTAGAAACTGCATTAATTGCTGATTTCCTTGCTTGTCTTTTCTCTTCAAATTGTACAGATGGCTTGCGTGGGTTATTTGTGGAGCCTTATTAATGGGATATTTTAACTTTGCAGTCTTTGAACTATCAATAAAGTTGAAACGAGTCCAAATTTCAATGTGTTTTCTATCCATTTTCTCACTCTGTCTCTGTCGTCTGCCTATCTATTTCATGTGCAGCTCTGTGTTTCCGTAACCCCCCTCCCACCCACTGCTGCGTGTGTCCTATGCGTGTGTCTCCTCCCTCCTCTACCATGGATCTTGACCAATCACGTGCGGCTTTAACTGAAGACTGGGGGTGGGGAATAGAGGACAAAAAAAGTCGGCTGCCATTGCCTTGTGAGGAGAACGAGCTCGTTCGCGAACGACACATCACTCATTGTGGCGCTCCGTGTGTTTCCCGAAAAATAGTTTGTATGCTAAGATTATATTCTCGCGAATTTAACGTTTGTAAAGCGTTCGTAAGCCGAGGTATCACTGTATCTGGTCGTCCACAATTTCCAGTAATGACAGTTTGTATGATTTTTTTTGTTTGGGGTAGGAGGGTATACCATTCTCTGTCCAATCATACATGAAGATCCATTTCTAAGTCGTATGACTGGTTCGTCCAATATTTTGCATGGCCACCGTAACCTCTTGATCTTAACAACAATCCATTGATCAGTGTTGTTGTTGTTGATGTCATTTTTTGGGGGGAGCACCAATTGGGGGACATGGTGTTATCATCACGTAACGACACCCTGGCGATATGGTTTAAATTAGCCCGGCGGTGAGTCACCAGACTTGCCTGAGCCGCTCCAGTCGCCCCAAAAATGGACTCGCTTGTGGAGTTTTACTCTTGAAGTGCGACGATAAGTGCAAACGTGCCTCAGGGAGCGGCGGCGGGGCCTTCAGAAAATCTATCTGGGGTGCTACATTAGATTATTTTTTCTTTCAGCTGATCAGTAGCCTCCTGATCACAACAGAAAGAAACAACTGATGACGCCTCAGGTTGACTGGTCGAGTTTGCCATGGCGTCAACGCTCCCTTCGAGACGCTAGCGCACGACTCGATGACATCGGTGGGAGGGAGCTGGGGGACAGTGGGGGGCAACCAACCAAGGCAGAAGACTAAAGAAGACCAGCCTGAGGGTGACGTCGACAGAGAGCATCTCGCTATAAAAGACGAGACGCGCTCTTGCGTGCCCGTCACGGCTCAGCCAGCAGCACCGTCCTTCCCAGATCGCCGCCGGCCACTTTGAGAGGACGGAGGTGAGCTTCAGGTGAGCTTCCTCTCCCCAAAAGACGGTGAAATTTCTCCCAATCCACAGCGGAAGGAGCTTTTCTTGGAAGTTTGTGCTCTTCGTAGGCTTTGAAGTGAGACGCTATGAGGTGGACGCATCTCCTCTTCCTGGCTTCCATCCTGGTCTGCAACTTGATGACGGCGCAGAGCGTCTCTTCCGAGGAGGAGCCGGACCCGAGGACCACCAAAGACCTCCTCCTGCGCAGAGCCGAGAGCCTCTTGCTGCGTTCCATCCTGAGAAAGATACAAGACGACCAAAGCGGTGAGCCAGCACAATCAAGGAAGGTGCAAAATAACATATTTTCCGGTGTATAATGCACACCCCCAAAAAAATATTGAAATGATGACCCTGTGCCTTATACGCCAGTGCACCTTACTGTATATGTGAAGTCATATTGACCCACAACAGGTCTCGTAACTACTGTCAGTGACTCAATTCCCCCCACCCCAGAAGTATTGCATATACCAAGCCACTACTGTACCGTCTTATAATGTGGCGTGCCTTATATTTTGAAATATTTATATATTTGCAAAACTTTTTTATATTTATACATTTGGGAAAATTTGATATATTTATATATTACATTTATAAAACTTTTCCATATTTATATATGTTTTGGAAATATATATTCATATATATGGGAAAGTTTTATATATTTATCTATTGTATTTGGAAAACATTTATATATTTACCTATTATATTTGGAAAACTTGTATATATTTATAGATTGTATTTGGAAAACTTGAATATATATTTCTATATTTTATTCACAGAACTTTTTTCATTCATTGAAGGTGCGCCTTACTGTCAGTAAGGCGCACCTAATACTGTATATGGAACAAGTTTGAAGAGATACCGTTCATCTGGGTGGGCCTTATATTCCCGTGTGCCTTATGCACCGGAAAATACGGTAATTCAGGTGGATGGTCGTGATAATTTTGATTACAATTTCCGTGGAAATTGTTTTCCTTTGTTTTTCGTTCTGCGCATTTGAACCTATGCCCAGTTGCGAAACAGCAAACAACGCGCAACCACACATAAGTCGACCATCGGCTTTTGGCAGCCTAAGTGTCCCATTTGCCTCTTCCAGGAGAACTCCCCCCTCAGGGGGCCGCCTGGGTGGCAAAGCGCCAGCACCCCGGCAAGAGGCGCGCCGAGGACGCCGCCGCCGATGAAGAGTATTGGTCCGTCGAAAAGAGGCAGCACCCGGGAAAGCGCGCCACCGCAGGGCCCCCTTACGGTAGACTTGCGCAAGGCCAACTTTCCAAGCGCCAGCACCCCGGCAAGCGCTACGTGGCGGCCGCGCGCGGCAGCCGGCAGCATCCCGGCAACCGGCAGCCGGAGACTGAGGAGGAGGAGGACGAAGAGGAGGAGGACGAGGACAATTGGCGCCTCCCGGAACTGCGCAAGCGCCAGCACCCGGGCAAGCGCTTTTGGGATCGTCCCACGATCGGCCCTTGCGACGATCTTTGGGACCCTGCGCGATGCGCCAAAAACGACCTGCTGCTCCGTTTTTTAGACGACATCAGCGACGCGAAGCATGGCGAGGAGAAGAGACAGCACCCGGGCAAAAGGTTTGCCCAGGAGGAACAGTAGAATCTTTCTTCCCCTTTGCATATTGTCAACTAAATTAAATCATGATTAAAAGGAACTACAAAAGAAAAAAAATCCACACTTCACCTATGGCGTTGCTTCACTCTTTTGCCGAGTTCATCCTGTCGGTTTCTTTGGTGAGCCCACGCGCGCGTGAATGCGCGAGCGGTGCAATAATTACGCCCCCGGTGGGGGATTAATTATTAATTACTGCCGGATTGACGAATGACAAGAAGCTAGTATTTTTAAAAAGGACAAACTTTCTGTCTGTCACGCAGGCGCATGCATTTTACTGATGATTGACAGAACCTCGCACGTGTGTTTGTGACTTCCGGGTTGGGGTGAACGTTACCACGTCTGTGACTGTAAAGTGTCTTTAAGAGTTTTGAAAGGCGCTTGTAAATGAAATGTATTATTATTTCAATGCTTTCAGCTGTCACACGTTCCAGTTGCGTACCGTGCTCGCAGCCGCTATAGCGACGTGAACGCGAGCGTCTCGCCGGATGTGACTCGTTTGTCCCCACAGCCTTTCCGTAGCGACCTCCCGACCTGTTTGTCACATGACCACTCAGGCCGAAGGCTCGCTCGCTCGGGGCCAGCCCATGGTGTCCGGCTGTCAAACGGTTGTCCTCCGCTTCGAACTTTAGTAAGTAACAGCACGTCGTGACCAAGGCCGGTTCGGTGGCGAGCCGACGACGCCGTTGGGTTTGTTCTTCTGTGACGCAGAAAGACCGAAGATGGCCAGCGCCGTACTTAGCACCGCCCAGCTAACCTTTCTGCGAACGCTCCACCAGCAATTTCGCCGACGTTTCAACGAAATCACAAGGCGGTCGCTTCTCTCCCCATCGGGGAAGGCAGTTTGCCTTCGACTGAGTGAAATCACGACCCGAGTTTCGTAGCGGGCTTGCTCCCGGGCGGTCTATTAGCACGACATGGAAAACGGTCACACGCTAAAATTGGTCATATGAGCCAAAACGGCGTGAAATAAGCTCTCCGATGTTACCTCGGTTGGTTGAAAACCCGTCAAAGTCAGTCATTTTGCATTTCGTAAAAGAGACTCGATCGTTTTTTTACTGCAGCTAAAGAAAAGAGACGCGGGTTTCATCCAAAAATGGCGGTTATTGGAAACAACACGAAAATAAACTATTCAACCATCGCACTTTGCCAGAACGAGTCGTTTGATAGAGGGCTGTACTCGCTATTCCCACAACCACAGTGCTGTAGATCAGCGGTCTCCAACTACTGGACCGGGGACCGGTACCTGGCGACAATGAAAATAATGGACTTACTTTACTTCCGTTTTGTGCCCTTAGATTTACTTTGAAAAATAACCGGATCCTCTGTTACATCCATCTACAATGTGTCACACTTGACACAGGTGAGTAATAATAATAATAATAATCCATTTGATTTCTAAGCTCCTTTCAAAACTTTCAAGGTCACTCTACAGTCATAGGATATGTTTTTCTGTGGGTGAGCAGCGGCAGCCACACCGCACCAGCATTCACTCAACCCGAAGTAACTCAAATAGATAGAAAGCTAGCTAGCTAATAGATAGCAAATAAATGTTTAACTAGATAGCCAGATGAGTGTGCATTTCCCGGTCGTGTTATGGGTTGCCGCTAAAATGAAATCCAGGAATGAGTTAAAAAAAAAACTTGAGGGGGGGGGGGGGGTTCTATGGGAAGGAGAAAGGCCCAGCCAGGAGAAGGAAGAGAAGCCTCCTACTTTCAAGAAAAATAAGGTTACATTTAATTGACAGCATAAGGAGTCTTCAAATATGGATTTATCTCAATGGGGGATTCCCATGCGCGCGCCAAGCCCACTCTGCACAACATGCAGCAGGCGGTTGTTGTTTTCATGCACTTGGTATTTGCGGAACATTTTATTTTGAAGGTACATTTAAAGGACAACCGACGCCTCCGGACAAGTTGTGTCCATAATTTGTAAAATCACTTCAAATAACTTCTACTGAGCGTATTTTACAAAGATTCCACCACATATAGTTATATTTTACCTTTTAAGACTCGAGCTGAGTATTCCGGAAGTCTTGTTTTTGAGTTGGTGATGAGTCCTGACATCACGGAAGGAACGCCCCTGACCGAGAAAGGACACACTGTAGCAGTCCTTTCATCACGTCAATGCATTTTGCGGTACTTTGTTTGGTATGAAAACTTCATGTTGATCCGTGTTGATTGCAAAATTAGAAGGAAAACACATAAATAATACGAATCCTTGTGTGTTGCACCGAAAACTTTGATATTCCCTGACAAAAATCCCCACAAGAAAAAAAATCAGCCCATTTCCACTGAGCTTTGTCGCCATCTTCTGCCTTTTTTGGGTGCAACATTTCTCTCCAGATACCTCAAAATGACATGGAATAAATTCATTAATCGATTGCAAACATGTATGCTTTCCTCTTCAGAACTATTTGAATCATATTCATAACTGGATGAGTAACAAGAAAGGATCTTCGCCGAATCTGAAACCATTGTTTTGATTCTCAAGCAAGACAAGACGTCTTGGCGTGACGCCACAAACAAGGGGGCGGGACCTTCTGAAACTGGCCACTTTCGGTTTCAATTTGAAGTAGTTTTTAGACATTTAAAGTCATTTTTATTGGTGTTTAGCATTTGACTAAAAATATCAGCCTGCGTGTTTTGGGTATTTTAGATGCTATAAAACGTTTTTCTGATGTCAGTTAGGGAACAAAAAAAGTGGTGTTGGTGGTCCTTTAAGCGTTTGGGGGGTCTGGTTTGGTAGAACCTTCGTTCATCTTGTCATGATTTGTGTTTATTATGATCTTATGATAATACCACTCTTTTCTTGCAAGTCATATAATATTTTATTGTGTTTCCCTGTCCCACCTTCAAGGCCCCTCCCTGAAAATATTGTGTGATATAAAACTGCTCCGTGGGCAAAAAACGGTTTTGGATCAATGCTGTAGATCACAGGTGTCAAAGTCAAGGCCCGCGGGCCAAATCCGGCCCGCCACATCATTTTTTTCGGCCCGCGAAAGCAAATCAAACTTGTTAAATTCCATGATGATTGCTAAAATCTGAGCCAAAATTTCATATTTTTGGATGTCAACCACAATAAAAGTCATTATTCTTGACTTCAGATTTGAAAACGAGTTATTCATTAATTTGTTGTGTGCTCTATATGTAATATTGGAAGGGATTTAAACATCCTAATGGGTTCCCCAAATTCATAACGGCCCTCGAGAGGAAACCATAACGACAATGTGGCCCGCGGCAAAAAATGACTTTGACACCACTGCTGTAGATGAAGCCAAAATCATTCCTGCAACAACAAACCATAAAACATCAATGAACAACAAAACAGTAGAAAGCGCAAAAGCGTTTGTAGTCAAAATCAAGTCTCATAGCGAGTTCCCAAGCCAAAGAAGAAAAATGACCAAATCCCTTCCAAACAGAGGAAGCGACTTGATGTGAGCCGGTGCTTGGAAACTATGGTGGCCATTGAATGAATAGATGTTAATTTACCTCCCCTACCGCCTGTGGAACTGAGAACACAACACGACTGGTATAAACATTACAGTAATCTTAGTGTTTTGTTTGAACGGCAGGCCGAAGGAGGGCCAAAGATGTGCCGCTTTCCAGCCGCTGGTAGTGTGACACGGGGATCGGAGAAGGTTCCCTCCTGTCATGGCCGCTAGCTCCTATCCAAGCCCTTTTGAGGACGTGGCGGGCGAGGTCAAGGAGGGCTTCCTTTGCCCGCTTTGCCTCAAGGACCTGCAGTCCTTCTACCAACTCCAAGAGCACTACGAAGACGAGCATTCCGGGGAGGAGCACCACCACGTTAGAGGACAATTGAAAAGTAGGTTGGGCGGGGCTCCTGCCAGCCATCCATTTTTTGCCTCACCACACTTTTTGACATGTGGTGCGTTTTATACAGGTAACATCCCACTCACGACTGGGTTCCATTCCGACAAAACGGTCGTAAGTCGAAATGCATTCAAAAGGTTTATAAGACAGGATAGTATACGATGTCAATCTGTTGGTTTTCAGCAATGTTTTCTCTTGAATACTATTAAATACCAAACATTTTACAGTTCATTTCTAAATCTTATAACTTTTCGTGTCATTTTTATCATTTTATATTTTGTGTTCTCGATTTTTATTACTGTGTCGGCGCACACGCTGACACAGCTGACCAAAATACGCACGGCTTCCCACGCATGCGCGCTGTTGAGAAATCGCTCTCCATGCTAACGGAGAAGCCAGAAGAGGTCGCCCGACACGGCTTTTCCCCTGAAGGGAAAACCCGAAAGGAAACAAAGATGCTCGATAAAAGGCAATGACAGCCGGGATAATAAAATATGTCAACAGCACTGGAGATTGAGGAATGACATAATAATAATGATTCAAGGGAAGCCCGGTAGTCGAGTGGTTAGAACGCTGGTTTTGGTTTCACAGTGCAGAGGTTGTTAGTTCAAGGCCCAGTCCGGCCTCCCTGTGTGGAGTTTGCATGTCCTACCCGAGATATATAGTAAAACTATGTTGACCGGTGTGATAGAAAGCAGCATCTTGAACCAGCCTCTTAAATCACAGGTGTCAAAATCGAGGCCCGGGATCCAAATCAGGCCCACCACATCATTTTATTCGGCCCATGAAATTCCACGATGTTTGCTCAAGTCCAAACAAAAATTGCAAATTGTCCCATTTGAACCACAATAACAGTCATGATTCTTGACTTCATATTTGAAAACGAGTTATTCGTTAATTTTTTGTGTCCTCGCTCTTATGTAATATGTGGAGGGGATTAAACATTATCATAGATTCCCCAAATTCATCATAATGGCCTTCAAGAGCAAATCATCACTACAATGCGGCAAAAAACGAGTTTGACACCCTTGGCCTTAAAGGACAACCGACGCCTTCAGACAAGTTGTGCCCATAATTTGTAAAATCACTTCAAACGACTTCTACTGAGCGTATTTTACAAAGATTCCACGGCATATAACTATATTTTACGTTTAAGACTCTCACTGAATATTCAGGACCTCTTGTTTTTGAACGCCCCTGACTGAGAAAGTGACACGCAATGCATTTTGGGTACTTTGGTCTGAAAACTTGTGTTGATCCGTGTTGATGGCGAAATTAGAAGGAAAACACATAAATAATGCAATGGTGAATCGTTGTGTGTTGCACCAAGACTACTATTTGATACTAGTTGACACAAATTCCCAGCAGACAAATCAGCCCATCTCCAACAGAGCTTGGGTGCCATCTTGTGCATTTTCCAGGACGCTACATTGGAGTCCAGACGCCTCAAAATGATCCGGAAGGACTTCTTTAATCGATTGAAAACATTTATGCTTTCCTCTTTAGAACTATTTGAATCATATTCATAACTGAATGAGGAACACGAAAGCATCTTCTCCGAATCTGAAGCCATTGTTTTGATTCTACAGCAAGGCACAGACGTCTTGGCGTGACGTCAAGAACAAGGGGGCGGGACCTTCTAAAATTTGTCATTCCGAGGTCATTTTGAAGTAGTTTCGGGACACTTTAACTCATTTTTATTGGTGTTTTGCATTTGACTACAAAATGTCAGCCTGTGTTTTTGGTATTTTAGATGCTATAAAACGTTTTTCTGATGTCAATTAGGAAACAAAAAGTGGTGTCGGCTGTCCTTTAATGTGTCTGGTGAGCACAAAAGAGCATTTGTGTCTCTTGAGGAGGAGTGCCATCGGAAAAGGGGTGTCTGATTGTTCCCTGAAGTTTGATCAATGTCTGCACGTGTGCAGGTTTGGTTCAGAAGGCAAAGAAAGCCAAAGACAAACTGTGGAAGAGGGATGGAGATGACCGGGGCGATGCCGGCACGTATGAGTCCTTCTACTACGGCGGGGTGGACCCGTACATGTGGGAGCCCCAGGAGCTGGGTAGGAGCCCCCGCCCGCACCACCGTCGACAGGAAATATGCATTGACGTTCCTCAATCGTGTCTCACAGGAGCCACGAGGAGCCACCTGGACTGGTTCAAGAAGCAGCGTGCCGCAAGGATCGACCATTCCGTCATCGAGGCCAACAAGCTCATCATCCGTCTAGAAAAGGTGCGCTCCACGCGTAGCAAAACACTCGCCGCCAACGAGGACAGACTGAAAAAGAGCAATGTCCTTGCAGCTGACATCTTTGGACAGGACCAATTGGGACCCGGCCAAAATCCGAGGTTGGTGCCAAGCGGCGGACACGTTGGCGCGTTGGCTCGTGGTTTCGAAGGCGGTCCTTTGTTTTGCACAGCACTGGAGAAGTCGCTGGTGTCGTGGGTGAGCGACTCGGACGTCCCCTTCTGTCCCGACTGCGGGAGCAAGTTCAACATCCGCAACCGGCGCCACCACTGTCGGCTCTGCGGCTCCATCATGTGCCGCAAGTGCATGGACTTTGTACCCGCGCCTCTCGCCCGTACGCTCGCACGCACGCACGCACGCTTGAGGCTGTCCTCACGTCATCCGACGTCATACTTTTTTCTTCGTGGCCCAACAGAAAAGCTCATCTGCGGGACCCGCGAGGCCCTGAGTGTCCCCGCCGGCCCCTGCTCCGTCGGGGGGGGCTCCAGGAGGGGCAGCCTGAGCAGTCTGAGCAGCGTCGCATCGGCGCTGGACGACAAAGACGACGACAAGATTCGCTGCTGCTGTCACTGTCTGGAAACGCTGTTGAAGAGGCAATGCAAGATGGACGAGCAAGACTTTGTGCCTGACCTGGTCAAGCTCTACCAGGTGAGGTCGTCGGCGAGGGACCCAAAATTCGCCGATTCGGGTTTGGCGCGCTCTCCATCATGTGACATGTCTCCTTTTTTTTAGCGGCTGAGGGTGTGCATGGAGAAGGTGGACGAGAAGGCCCCGGAATACATCCGGATGGCTGAGTCGCTCAAGTAAGTCCCACCAGCCTTGTCGCCATCGAACGCGACAACGTGACCCGACGAGCCGCCGCTTCCTTTCGCAGCGCCGGCGAGACCACCTACAATCTGGAGACGGCGGGGGGGCTTCGACTGGAAGTGCAAAAGTATTACGAATTGATCGATGCTCTGAGGTGAGTGGCTGCCGTCCGCCATTTTGGATAAAGGTGCACGCCCGCTCCAATATGGACACCGTTCCGGGCTCGTTTCCCAGCAAGAAGATCCTGAACTTGGGAACCAAAGACGAGCCGCAGCCGCATCCCAAGGCGCTCCAGCTGCAGAGGATGGTGCGCTACGCCGCCACCCTCTTCGTCCAGGTGAATGCCCTCCCGAACCCCACGCGCTGTCCGTTTTTGCTCTGGGATGAAATGATGAGCCGACGACAAGGTTCCTTTTCTCGGAGAAGAAACGGAAATGAGCTTGTCAAGAGGCCAAGAATAAACTTGCGTTTTTCCAAGGTTGGGCGGGGGTGGACTCAAAATCTTACAATATTACAGTAAAGTCTCATTATATTGATATTGGTTATATTGATAGTACTGCTTATTACGATACTATTTTCATTTCCCGGCAAATTTCTTGTCTTTTTATGTATAATTAGTTCCGGTTAGTACGATACATGGTTATTACGATAATTCGGTTACTACGGTGCCCTTTTTCATCTCCCTCCGGCCATTTTGCTCTGCTTATATCGATACAAAAGCAGCTTAAGCTGAATTGATATTTGTTTAAAGGACAACCCCCGTCACTTTTTTGTTTTTTAACTGACACCAGAAAAACGTTTTATAGCATCTAAAATACCCAAAACATGCAGTATGATATTTTTAGTCAAATGCAAAACACCAATAAAAATGACAAAGTGTCCAAAATCTGCAAAAAAAATTGAGCTGCGAATTGGGCATTTTCAGAAAGTCCCGCCCCTAGTTCGTGACGTCACGCCAAGACGTCTTGCATTGCTTGTGAAATAAAACAATGGCTTGAATATGATTCAAATAGTTCTGAAGAGGAAAGCATACATGTTTGCAATCGATTAAAGAATTTATTTGTGCCATTTTGAAGCAACATTGGGGGAAAATCTCTCACCCAAAAAAAGAGGCACAAAATGACGACCTCCAGTGGCCACCTCCGTTTCCACAGGCTGATAAATTCCTTATATGGCGCTTGGACGCCCTCTTCTGGCCTTCTGGCGGCTTTTGGGTGCAACACGAGGTCCCCAGACAACACAAGTACAGCAAAATACATTGACGTGATGGAAGGACCACTACAAAGCGTCTTTTTTGCGGTCAAGGGCGGTCCTTTAGTGACGTCACGTACGGACTCGTCACCAACTCAAAAACAAGACTTCCTGAATATTCAGCGTGAGTCTTAAAACGTAAAATATAGCTATATGCGGTGGAATCTTTGTAAAATACGCTCAGTAGAAGTCATTTGAAGCCATTTTACAAATTATGGACACAACTTGTTGGGAGACGTCAGTTGTCTTTTAAGGATTTCAACACAGTACCACCATTAGCGATATCTGTATCGGTCACACCGTTGGTCCACGTAACCAGCTTCCGCGTCTTGTGCTGTCATCCTCGAGCACTATAAAAAAACGCTGTAGCAGAGCTCACATCTTTCATTACTGCTGCAATAGCATCTGAAACATACTGTAGTCTTCTTATATACAGTACAGTTGTTCAACACCAATTTCAGCCATGGGGAAACGTAAAAATTGTGATATCGGAACGAAGTACAAGTACAAGGCAATAGTGGCTGTGGAGGGCAATCCAACAACAAGCAAATCCTCCATCGCGAAAGAGTTCGACATGCCGCAGAATACTTTATCAACGTAATAATGTAAACGTTGGAGTTTTTGTTTTCCATCCATGTATTGAATTGTGTAGTATTCAGATATCTTTATCGCTTGCAATAATCACTGTTTTTTACACAGTATGTACATGCTGGCATTCGTGGTTTCTCTCGTGTGTATAGAACAACGTTGAGTGCTACTCAGTCACTATAGCAAGAGTGCGTTATGAAAATAATAAATGACATTTTTATTTAATGCATAAGTTTATTTTTCACTTCACTACAGCATGCTAGATACGCAATCCATGAACTCAAGGAGAAAATTACATGCCATATCAAAGATCCCCCATTTATTGCTGATTTTTAATGCAGTTCGACGCAGAATCGGCTATATGGATTGTACGGTTATATCGATATTTTTTCCGACTCCCGAGAATATCGATATAACGAGACTCTACTGTATTCTCTCAAATTTGCAAAAAATCTCAGAATTAAGAAAATTGGGCCAAGTCAGACTGGTTCCAATTTCTTTATTGACCCGCATGCAATTGGTGGAACAAGACACCCCCCCCCCCCCTTGTATCAGTAGATTGGAAATAGTTTTGCCGTTGGAGGATCACGGCTCAAAGGGCTCCGTCCGGTGGCATTTGTGGGTAAAATTCAAGGCGGGTGCCTCGTCTCGGTTGTAGGAGAAGCTGCTCGGGCTCATGTCCTTACCGACCAAGCAGAAATATGAAGAGCTGAGAGAAACGCGCAGACAGGAACAAGAACGCAGGCTCCAACAAGAGAGGCTGGTGAGACCCCCCCCCCCCCCCCAATAATGACTAAGCATTTTTTTTGGTTGTTTTTAATGCATACGCTCGTCGTGGTTGACTTCAGGCTTCTTCGCAGGCCGCCCAGGAGGTCCTGAAGAGGAGTCAGGAGTCGGAGAAGAACCACCCGCCCACCGGCACCAACGGAGAGACTCCGCAAGCCCCTCGCCTGACAAAAGTTAGCGGCTGGTTGCCGTCCCCGGACGCTGGCCATTCGCGCGGCCCCCAGGAGGACCCCCTCCTGCAGCAGATGGACAACATCCGTTCCTTCCTGCGCCAAGCGCGCCAGGCCCATCGGGCCGACGAGGCAGCCATGCTGGAGGAGAACCTGCGGCAGCTGGAGGACGAACACGAGCGGCGGCAGACCAGCCTGGCCGTGGCCCTCTCGCAGGAGAACACGCAGGAGGCCTGGGACATCGAGGAGAGCCGGGTTACGCCGCCTGCTCTCTCTTTGGATTTCGCCGCTCCAGATCTCCGGCCAAAAGACGAAAGCTCCGTCGTCGAACAGGACGAGGAGCCCCCGCCGCCACCGAGCTTTGAGCCGACGATCTCGGACGGGCGCAACAACCCTTTACGGCAGGAGGGCTCCACCCCCATCGAGGAGGATCCATCCAATCCCTTCTTTGAGGACATCAGAAGGGAGCGGCGGCAAGCGAGCGACGGGAAGAAGGACTACAACCCTTTTGATGAGGACGACCCGCCCGCCGACAGCGTTCCCGGCAACCCCTTTGACGACGACGGCGACGGTTCCGCGACAGATTCCAACGCCGCCGCCTCCACCAATCCCTTCGACGGTGACGACAATGACGTGGACTCCATCGAGGAAGAGCTTCTGCTGCAGCAGATCGACAACATCCGGGCGTATATTTTTGACGCAAAGCTCAGCGGTCGCCCCGACGAAGTCGAGCTCCTGGTGGAGAACCTGCGAGAACTTCAGCGCGCACTGCAGGAGCAGAAGAGGAACCGGCCATGAAGCAGCTAACGGTGCTCGTCAATGCTCCGTCATTGAGGCTTCGGACTCGCCGTCGTTCGTACTTCAGACTTGGCTCCGCACGCGGCTCGTAAACCTGACGCGGCAGTCGTCATTTGTGCCGGTGCGCTCCATTCGGTTGTCTCCGGTTGAGGTCAACAAAAATGCTCTGACGGTTTTGTCACATGATCAACCGCTTGCCATGCCCCGAGGCGCTTTTCTTCTCAAATGATGCCACGATCATCTACCATTTTGCACAAATGAAGAATAAAATAATGTTTAGCCACATGACAAGAAACAATCGGCGTCTGCAGATCGAGGCGTGGCTCCTCCCTTTCTGCCATTCTGAACCGGGGCGGAGATTTGGGTCCTTCCGCTGTTCATCCACACAAGCGTTCACGCCCATATTGGATTGGATTTTGGATTTGCCTTTATTAGTCTCACAGTTGAGAAATTTACATTTCACAGCAGCAAAGTGATGAAAGGAATGAAAGTAGAAAAAAGAAATACATGAGCTGCTGGAAAGGCAGCCGCTCATATTGACACACGGACAGGCGCATTGCTCTCTACCGGTGGTGTCATCGTGAGGACATCCGCACATTGGCCGCTTTTCACGTCTGCCACATGCACGCGAAATGAACGTCTGCCAAGTATTAGCGCTCACTGTCGCTCAAATGTTTTCTAGCCCTTTGAATAGCGTCTTCACTTGCGTGGGAGCGCCGCCCTGCCAGCCAACAGCGGTACTGCGTGCGGAAAGAACCACCTCCACTGAAATGAATGGAGCAATTGAAGGAGTCCGACAGGGTTTTGGTGTTTGATTCACTGCTGAATGATACTTTGGACTCTGTGTTATCACGTGAGCACAAGTAAAACATATAATTTAAAGCAGATTCTTTACTTACAGTGTATTATAGGTGTTCAAATACCTGACATGTCTGTAAACATGTGACATGTAAGTAAAGAATCTGCTTTAAATTAGATATCAAGTACACAGGATGAACTTAGTACAACCAACAAGTAAAACATGTTAAAAAAGTCCAACATTGTTTTGGTGGGTGAATGTCGCGTCCGCTTGCTTCTGTGGGCTGTGGGGGGGTCACAAGCGATGTATTTCAAGTCCAAAGTATGGCCCCCTTAAAGGACAACCGACGCCACCGGACAAGTTGTGTCCATAATTTGTAACATCTCTTCAAATGACTTCTACTGAGCGTATTTTACAAAGATTCTACCGCATATAGCTATATTTTACGTTATAAGACTTGCGCTGAATATTCAGGAAGTCTTGTTTTTGAGTTGGTGACGATTCCTGACATCACGTCACGGAGGGAACGCCCCTGACCGAGAAAGCGACACACAATGCATTTTGCCGTACTTTGTTTGCTGTGAAAACTTTGTGTTGATGGCGAAATTAGAAGGAAAACACATAACGCGATGGTGAATCGTTGTGTGTTGCACCAAGACTACTATTTTATATTCGCTGACACAAATTCCCAGCAGACAAATCAGCCCATTTCCAACAGAGCGTGGGCGCCATCTTCTGCCTTTGTCTGGGACGCTGCATTGCTGTCATTGACGGCTCGAATTGATATGGTAGGACTCCTTTAATCGATTGCAAACATGTATGCTTTCCTCTTCAGAACTACAGTGAGACCTCAACTTACAAACTTTTTGTGTTACAAACGTCAAATTTATGAAAATTAAACCTTATAAGCACTATTTTCATAATACACACCCACCACGGCTGGCGGAGTGATCTTCGGTGGAAGCACAGGACCGAACAGCACCAGAGGTTAAGTTACCAACAGTCCTTATGGAAGGTGACTCTCCTTCCATAAGCCATCAACGACCGTCAAAAAGGTAAATACAACTTTATTTTACAGCACAGTCTATTTCTTTAATTACAGTCGTCATGTAATGCACCTCTCTTTCCAAACAGCAATTCCCTTTGACCTTCGACCTCCAACGCCATTCCATCAAGCCATAAATGACCATCACAAATGTAAATAAAGTGACTTTATGATACAATGCAGTGTATTTCTTTCATTACAATACAATTGCACATTTATTATACATAGAATAAGGTATGTTAGTGTAGTTTTAAGGCTTATTTAGTTGAAAAGTATATTTTATGGAAAGCCGGGAACAGATTATTCCCATTTTAATGGTTTCCTATGGGAATTTTTTTTTGAGATACACACTTTTCGCCTTACACACTCTGTCTGGGAACCAATTAAGTTCGTAAGTTGAGGTCTCACTGTATTTGAATCATATTCATCACTGGATGAGTAACAAGAAAGTATCTTCTCTGAATCTGAACTCCGTGAGCCCATTGTTTTGTTTCTTGAGCATGGCAAGATGACTTGGTGTGACGTCACGAACTGGGAGCGGGACTTTCTGAAAATCCCTAGTTTTGAGATTTGTGGCAGATTTTGGACAGTTTTTGCATTTGACTAAAAATATCAGCCTGCGTGTATTTTAGATGCTATAAAATGTTTTTCTGGAAACAAAACAATGGTGTAGGTTGTCCTTTAACTCTCGCCTCTCCTCATGCGCGCACTTAACTGAACTGAACTAACGCCGAAGGAGAAAAGTCGTGTGTGTTTGAAATATATCTTTGGTGACGCCATCCTCGATTGACGCTGTGTTGTTGGGTTGGAAGTCTGGTTTCAAGGACGCAGCAAGAAGAGTGCCACAAGCTAGTGATGGGTCCAGTGACATGGAGGCGTCGATGCGTGCGCTCAGCTTCCGTGTCGGTGCGCATACCGCTTTAAGAAAGTCAAGTGACCACTACCGGAACCACTGTTGATGCGCACTCAGAGGTGCAGCGCTATATGTCAGCAGGACACGTTGCACGCACGGAAGATCCGCTCTAGTACTGGAAGTCCATAGAGGCAACGTTCCCTCAGCTATTTATATTGGCCACACAGGTGTTGTGCACACCGGCCTCTCAGTGCCTTGTGAGAGGATCTTCTCAAAGGTGTGGGAAATCACCTAAACAAAAAAAAAGAAATACACTGAATAACAAAACGCTGGAGAGACTATTTTTTTTTATAAAAATCTTTAATTACAATGAGTCCAATTGTCATTCACAACCCTTTTACTTAGGCATGCAGACAGATGTTCACTTAATTTATAAACTGTCTTGAATATCAAAGATTTTTTTTAATGAAATGATATATATGTAAAAATCATGTGAAAGCAAATGCCTAATCAATGGAATTGGATACAATTGGTTTGACAGATCAGTGTCAGATGACCCTGTCAAATGTTTCCTGCAAGTCCACCAGGTGTCAGTATTCAGCAACACAGTGTCGATACAGTGTGTCACTGTGTCGAAATGATACAGGATGCCTCATCTACCCTTCACGACCACAAGCATCGCCTCATATTTTTCCGGGTTCTTTGCCGGTCGAAGCTCCTTGTGAATTTGCGCCCCCCAAAAAATAATCCGTTTTCTCATTGGCTGTTCACTCCTGTTCCGCTTTCATTTGGGCGCGGTATTTGCCCGTCATCTCTTTGGGAAGCGGCGTGGTGCTAGGACAGGGCACTTGACCGTCCACCTCACAGATGCACTCTCGCAGGCAGTACTTTTTGGGGCCAAAGTTGGCAGGGTTGGACTCTTGCATCTTGGCTTGCGCTTCGGCCTCCAACACCGTCCTGGGGGGGGGGAAACAAGCCGATGTCACAAGCGACCAAAGAGCACAACTATCGAGATGGATTTTGCTTACTGGGATTTGCCCAAAATTGTCCTGATGTGTTTTGCAATGTTGCTGTGGTCCTTGCCTTCCACATCCACCAGTACCTGTTCGCCATCATCTAGACCACAGGTGTCAAATTCATTTTTTGGGTTCGGGCAACGTTGTAGTTACGGTTTCCTCTAGGGGGCCGTTAGGAATTTGGGGAAGCCATTACAATGTTTAATACCTTCCACATATCACATCCAGCGTGCACAACAAATTGAAGAATGACTAGATTTCAAATTTGAAGTCAAGAATAATGACTTTTATTGTGGTTTACATGGGCCAATTTGAATTTTTGGTTTGGACTTTAGCAAGCATTGTGGCACTTGACATGCTTGATTTGCTGCCAAATAAAATGCCATGGCGGGCCAGATTTGGCCCACGGGTCTTGACTTTGACAACTTGATTGAGACCAAAGACACCAATCGGCTCGACTCATTGAAAAACCATTAAGTTGAGCCAAACAATGTGACTTGGCCAAATATGTTTGGTAAAACTGAAACACGGTACAAATTTGAAGACATTTGACACAAGACTACATACCCAAGTAAAATTTCAAAAAGGGAGACGGCGTCATGTTTTTGAACATCATAATTTGGACCCACGGGTTTTTGTACTGAATCTGGGGAATATTGAAGAACACAAATTTCCTGTGGAGGAGAAACAACAAAAAGTGTGGCTATGGACATGTACGTAAAAACGTATTTTCCACTTAGCTCATCGCGTTATCCCTGACCTTGCGCCGTCGCTGAGTTCACCGTGCGTGTTGTAATTAACCGTCATGATCTTCACTCGGCTTTTAAAGATGATGTCGCCTTTCTGGAGATACTGCAACGTCCTCCTGATCGGGAATCTTCCCTTCATAGGCATTTCGACACCTTCGTCAGCAACACGACTATTCGGAGCTGTTGAACCAGCGTTGCGTCGCAAGAGTATAGTCGGCGCGTTTTTCTGACGTCATTGGGCACACGTCAAAACTCGATTAGACGAGAAGGCATTTTCATTCTTTTTATTCCACAGGGCGAAGCTGAACTGCAAATGTATTTACGCTTGACATGACAAGAGAGAGGCTGGGGGCACATTTTGCGTTGTTTCGCTGGCCAAATAAAAAATAGAGATTTGAATATGGGGGTGGGGGCGCGCGCACACACACACAAGCTTGATTACAAAAATCTTGCAAACCTCTTTGCAATCGTCACAATTTGCCAACAGAAGATCACAAGGGACAAAAAAAAACACAATCTCGATTATACAATTCTTGAACCCATTTCTTCACATTAACTTTTACTTTGTGTCTTGAAATCCATAGGAAACACACACAAGCTAAAAGAAACGCTTCTGCATCACAACATCCTCGTAGTATGTGACATCGGCCATTGAATTGCTTTTCGCCCTACAGGACAGTATTCGTAATTTGCTGGGAGTTTTGGGCTGAGCAAATTACCACAAATGTCCTCGTCCTCCTTACGCTCAGTTGCACTCCTCCGCGCACACACCCAGCAGATGGGGTCCGTGAAAAAAAAGTGTTTCAACCACATAGATAAGAACAATAATACATTTTCCGGTTGAAATGTGTTAAACAGTTTTATTTTTGTATTCTCATTTTATGAAATGCTGTCACATATTCTTTATTGAGTAAATTATATAAATGAAGCATAATGCTGCACTTTAATGAGCGGATCTGGCAACACACCCACAACGCTACATCCGGTACCTGTCGGTGCAGAGTTCTTGATCAATGCTGACGAGAAGCGTTTCAGCTCACTGTGCTCTGGCAAATAAACATCCCACTTTTTCGAGCTAAACAAGAAAGACTGTGTCGAGTCTTCATTCTACCAAATTCATCGCGAACAGACCGCAGATCTCAACAAAATGGTCCAAATTACGCTTTTGTACGCTACTTCACAATTGTTCGTTGGCTCGTCCTTTAATTATTTGGCCGCACTTAATACAAAGTCTCAAACTCAACATAGGGGCAGTCATGACGGACATTTGGTGTTGCAAAAGTCCCCCGCCTTGAAGAGCGCCAGGACGTTGACCAGCGGAAACATGACGACGGAGCCCACCAGCGACCCGGCTTGTGCTGCCGCGCCACACCAAACGAGGGCGCTGTGACTACGGTCACGCAGGATGACGCCTACCATTACTTTGACGTAAGAAAGAGTTCCGGTGAAGAAGAGCCACGAGAGGACCTGGTGGAGGTAAAATAAACAACTTCGAGTTGGGGTAGTGTCCCCTAGCCCCACCCCCAACATTATAATCTTCTTTTCCTTTCGGCTTTTCCCTTCAAGGGGTCGCCACAGCAAATCACTGTCCTCCGTCATTAGAGGTTTGATTCGCATGTTTGTTTTGGCAAAGCTTTGAAGTCGGATGCCCCTTTGGACACAACCCCCTGTATTTATCCGGGCTTGGGACCGGCACAAGAAGACTTATGTCCCTTTGTGGCTCCAGTACAAGCGACTCGCTCAGTAAAAGGCTCCCAAACGGCACAGCAACATTCAAAAAAGCAAAAACTATACTCACCATTTGATGACATTGCTCTGATCATACCGTGAAATGGGCATCTCTTTCCCTACATTACATCACAAACATAACTTCAAAGTCTATATAAGATAAATATGCGACTATATATATATATATATATATAGATATAAAAGAAATAAAAAGACACATCCACGCGTCTCGTCTTCATTAATACGGCAGCATCGTGGATATATATATATATATATATATATATATATATATATATATATATATATATATATATATATATATATATATATATATAATCTTTCCCTATATTACATCCCGAAAAACACAATATACATATTTCGGGAAGATGTAAGCCAGGGGGGTCTCAAACTCGCGGCCCGCGGGCCAAATGCGGCCCCCGAAAGAATAATTTGCCGCCCGCCTTGATATGAAAGATTAATGTTAGTGCGGCCCGCATTATTGATATGAATGAAACTTGTGTGTGGAGCTGAACAAGTAGACAAGATAAGCAATGTTTAGGACAGTTAATGTTCAATATTTCTTTATGTTAAGAAAGTTAAAGGTTAAAGAACTGTGAATACAGACATTTGAAACTTTATTAAAATAATTAGTTTTCCTGTGTTTTTTTTTCAGTCGTCTGTAACTCCCTTATGATCATTAAATTTTCTCCTTGCGTGTTACTGGTTGATTTATTTTTTATTCATTTTTTCCATGTATTTGTTTAATTCATTTTTTGTGTGTTAAAAATAAAGATTTTGAGAACATTGGAATGTTTTATCTGTGATTTTCTTGTGGAAAAACCGATGCGGCCCAGCCTCACCCAGACTCTGCCTCCAGCGGCCCCCGGGTAAATTGAGTTTGAGACCACTGATGTAAGCAGTGTCTGAAACTTATGACAAAAAGTTACCGGACACCAGGGCAGACAACTCAGAAAAGTTGCCTGCCCGGCCATAAAGTTGCCTGCCCCATTTTTCACAACTTGAAACACAATAAGACGACTAATCGCAAAAAAAAAAACATTGTTGCGAAGTATAAAGGATTTTTTTTCAATGAAGGAAGTACCTACCACAAATGCTCCCCTACTTAATTTATGGTAAATATCCCTTGCTGAAGATTTTGCTCCAGTTGTGGTCTGTCGTCATGGTGCACAATGCAATTTTTGCGTTACGTTGTCTGTTAAAAGCCACGTGGACTCCTCTTTCTAAGCGTCTTTCAAAACTCGCAAGTACACTTTACAGTCACGGTATAGTCCGAAGCATGAAACAGGCTTCTGATTGGCTGCCGTGCCGAGTATGCAAATAGCCAAACGAACGTTCATTTTCGCTTGGCAATTTGCATACTCGGCACGGCAGCCAATCAGAAGCCTGTTTCGTGCTTCGGACTATACCGTGACTGTAAAGTGTACTTGAAAGTTTTGAAAGGCGCTTAGAAAGAAGAGTCCACGTGGCTTGTCGTGGTTTGCTTGTAGCTTTTGCTTTATTGAATAAAACAAACGTTTGATTTGAAAAAAAATATTGAAGAAGTTGTCGGCCACCTGGGCCGAGACGTTTTAAAAGTTTTACGCCCAACGTAAAAGTTATACGCCTCTGGGCTGACGTCATTTCAAACACTGATGTAAGTGCGTTTTAGTTGTCATTATAAAAAGCAAAAAAATATATAGTTTTGAATGACACTTGTTAACCCTCACCCAAAATTATAATAATTCCGAAAATAAAAATAAAACAATGAGCTGTAGGTTTTCACCATACTGTTTTGTTTCAAACAAAAATGTAAAATGCAGTCCTCACTTTATAGCTGTGAGCACAAATGCTCAACCGTTTAATTAAGAAGCTGAACTTTGGCATTTCCTGGAAGATGTTTGGTCTCGCTGCGCTTACGCAATGGGCAAATGTGTGTGCGTCACTCACAATGACGACTTCTCCGGCCACGGAGCCTTGTAGCAGAGGACAGGGACTCATGACAGCCATGGCCATGTTATAGCTGCCAAAGCCTGTCCCCATCAGCGTCAACGCGCCCAGAAAGAGAAGAGACCTGAAAGCACAACACCACAGGTGTCCAAGTCAAGGGGCCAATCTAGCTCGCCACATCGCGAGCTTGCTTTCTATTCAGTTAGCTGGCTAATTCCTGATATCACAGTCGTCAAAGTCGAGGCCCCGGGGGCAAATCTGGCCTGCCACCTTATTTTATTAGTCCTGCGAAAGCAAATCAAGCATGTCAACTGCTATGGTGCTTGATTTGAAAACCAATTATCCATTAATTTGTTGTGCGTTCTCTATGTGATTGGCGTTTTGTTGCAGGAGCACGGTCCAATTGAATTAAAGGACAACCGACACCATATTTTTGTTTCCTAACTGACATCAGAAAAACGTTTTATAGCATCTAAAATACCCAAAACACGCAGGCTGATATTTTTAGTCAAATGCAAAACACAAATAAAAATGACTTGAAGATCTGAGACAAATCAGCTGGAAACTGGGGGTTTTAAGAAAGTCCCGCCCCCAGTTCGTGACGTCACGCCAAGTCGTCTTGCCTTGCTCAAGAAACAAAACAATGGCTTCAGATTCGGAGAAGATGCTTTCTTGTTACTCATCCAGTTATTAATATGATTCAAATAGTTCTGAAGAGGAAAGCATACATGTTTGCCATCGATTAAAGGAGTCCTCCCATATCAATTCGAGCTGTCAAGGACAGAAATATAGTGTCCCAGAAAATGCAAAAGATGGCGCCCAAGCTCTGTTGGAAATGGGCTGATTTGTCTGCTAGGAATTTGTGTCAGCGAATATCAAATAGTAGTCTTGGTGCAACACACAACGATTCACCATCGCATTATTTGTGTGTTTTCCTTCTAATTTCACCATCAACACGATCAACACAAAGTTTTCAGACCAAACAAAGTACCGCAAAATGCATTGTGTGTCGCTTTCTCGGTCAGGGGCGTTCCAAACGTGACGTCACGTGGGGATCGTCATCAACTCGAAAACAAGACTTCCGGAATATTCAGCGCGAGTCTTAAAACGTAAAATATAGCTATATGCGATGGAATCTTTGTAAAATACGCTCAGGAGAAGTCATTTGAAGCGATCTTACACATTATGGACACAACTTGTCCGGGGGTGTCAGTTGTCCTTTAAGGGACGCTAATCCGATAAGTGCCCCTCTCCTTGGTGGTACCTGTTTTGGCAGAAGATGGCGACGGTGCAGGCGAGCGGGTTGGCCACCGAGGCCAGTGCAGCCGAGAGGTGATAGGCCAGGTTGCCATAGGGCATGCAGGAGTACGTCTGCACGGAGGGCAGCACGCCGTTGGTAGCGCCGTTGACCCACACCACCAGGAAGTACATGAAGGCCAACGGCCATCGTGAGAGGCCGGGCTCAGCCGGCGGGCGCCTGGCCTCGCCGCCGTCCCCCCGTTGCAAATCGCACAGGTCGATGTCCAGCGCGGGATTGTCCAAGCCAGACTCCGCCACCGCCGCATCCCCGCGGGAGGCCAAACGAAGCCTGTTGAGTGCGATGAAAGCGGCCAGACTCATGCACATCATGGCCGTCAGGAAGACGAAGAAGACCTCCGTGGAGAAGTTGGGAGGGAGGTACTGGGTCTGGAGGAGCCCGCCGCTATGGTTTCCCGCCGCCCCCGGCGTGGCGTTGACGCACCTGACCATGCCCACTCCCTGGGCCAAGGCTACCACGCCCGGAATGAATCCGCTCAGGCCCTCACCCACGTAGTAGGTGCTGATGTAGGCGGGCGGCAGTGCCGTCATGAAAGGCGGGAAGGTGACGGAGGAGGTGCAGTCCACCAGGGACAGGAAGAAGGTGAGGACGAAGAAGGCGGTGCTGCGACGCGCCCCGCCCACCTCGCTGGTGCGGTCCCAAAAGAAGATTAGCAGGACGCAGGATAGGACGCCCAGCGACAGGACGCCGTAGATGACGGCGCGCTCGTTCAGCGCCCCCGGCCTGGCTTTGTGCGCCAGTGTGATGAGCAGAGGCCCCACGTTGGCCGTCTGGATGATGACCGTCAGGTAGGACGCCAGCTCCCAGCCCTCGGGGAGCGCGTTGACGATGAGCGGCAGCTCCACCCACAGCCCGTTGACCGCCACCCAGGAGCCCAGGCCAAAGGCGCAGGCCAGCAGGTGGACCGGGAGCGACATCCCGCCCAGGACAGTGACCATCACGCCTGCATGGCAGCAACCGGACGCATGATGTTAGACGGCGGGCGGCGGTCATGATGCAGAAGCCGGACAAAAAAAATCGAGACCGTCCAGAGCATTCAGGCGGTTGCCCTTGCTTGGGAAGCCGCACTCGCGTCCGCAAAATACTCACCTGTTGCCTATGCTGTCCCCGCAGGCCTCGCAGACGGCGTGGTGTCAAGACGTGAAAGAGTGAGCAAGTGATTCGCTTGGGATCACACATATCCTGAGGGAGGAGGAGAGCGGGGGGGTCAGAGTCCAGTGCAGCTGCGAACGCTGCATAACAGAGCGTACCTCTCTCATAATTAGGTCATGTCAGACATTTCCTTTTCCGTCTCAAGGCCCGATAATGACGACACCTCACTGCAAACATACTTTTCAAATGATTCCTGACTTTACTTCTCGGGTGGAAGAAGATGTTTGGATTGGATTGGATTTGCCTTTATTAGTCTCTCAGTGGAGAAATTTACATTTCACAGCAGCAAAGTTATGAAAGTAGAAAAACCAAATACAGGAGCTGCTGGAAAGGCAACCACTCTCTTGAAGTAAAAAAATGAAACAACAAATAATATGACAACACGAAGACATAGTCATTCATTCTTAAGCACTTTATGTACCCACTTTGTTCCATGAAGCAGTTCTAGAATAGGAGAGGATCAAAGGCTCTTTTCACCAGTGGATCAGGGACATCGTGGTGGAATGTGCACGTTGATACAAGCTATATGTCGAAAGCAAACAAACAGCTGTAGCATCCATTGATGTAAAGAGATTGTCTCACATCTCCTGTCCCACATAACTCCATCAAAATTGCAAGCCACGACAATTCCACACACACACACACACACACACACACACACACACACACACACACACACACACACACACACACACATATACATATACATATATATATATATATATATATATATATATATATATATATATATATATATATATATATATATATATATATATAGTGATGTCACGAGAGGCTGGGTTCTGGAGGGCAAATACATCCCCCTAAGATGGCTTCACTCGGAGAGAGTTTTGGCCCCATCTGATGGAAGGCAGCAATTCAAACACCACACCTGCGGCTGATCACGGCTTGATTGGCAGGCAAGGCTTTTAAGGCGGAGAGCCTCTGAGTGTGCAGGGTGGGGAAGACAAGCTCTGTTGCTCTGCGCTGTGGAGAAATTGATTGCCCCGTGGAACTCATTGCCAGTTGGGACCACACGACAGGACACCTTGCTAAAGGTGGCTAGGCTACATGAGGAGGATGTCCAGAGGGGTGAGGCCTAGAAACTCATGGAAAAGAACTCCGTCTTCAGTTTCACCTCAGAAGAGACTTTATTATGATTTAAATATTGAAAGAGACATTATTCTTGCCTTTGTTACTTGTGAATTCCCCCCTGAAACCCTTTATTAAAAACTTTGTTTGTATTCAAACCTGTCGCCCATTGCGCTTCTTGTCCTGTCCCGCTGAGAGCTAGCCTCTCATGACATTACTATATATATATATATATATATATATAAAAACGACGTCTCCGGACAAGTTGTGTCCATAATTTGTAAAATGGCTTCAAATGACTTCTACTGAGCGTATTTTACAAATATTCTACCGCATATAGCTATATTTCACGTTTTAAGACTCTCGCTGAATATTCAGGAAGTCGTTTTTGAGTTGGTGACGAGTCCGTACGTGACGTCACTAAAGGAACGCCCTTGACCGTGAAAGACGCATTGTAGCGGTCCTTCCATCACGTCAATGTATTTTGCTGTACTTGTTTGGTCTGGGGACCTCGTGTTGCACCCAAAAGCCGCCAGAAGAGGGCATCCAAGCGCCATATAAGGAATTTATCAGCCTGTGTAAACGGAGGTGGCCACAGGATGTCGCCATTTTGTGCCTCTTTTTTTGGGTGAGAGATTTTCCCCCAATGTTGCTTCAAAATGGCACAAATAAATTCTTTAATCAATTGAAAACATGTATGCTTTCCTCTTCAGAACTATTTGAATCATATTCATAACTGGATGTGTAACAAGAAAGCATAATCTCCGAATCTGAAGCCATTGTTTTGATTCACAAGCAATGCAAGACGTCTTGGCGTGACGTCACGAACTGAGGGCGGGACTTTCTGAAAATGCCCAATTCGCAGCTCATTTTTTTGCAGATTTTGGACACTTTAAGTCATTTTTATTGGTGTTTTGCATTTCACTAAAAATATCATACTGCGTGTTTTGGGTATTTTAGATGCATTAAAACATTTTTTCTGGTGTCAGTTAAAAAAACAAAAAAGTGACATCGGTTGTCCTTTAAGCTGTGTTCGAAATCACGTCTGCCTGGAGGCCCAGGGCGTACAACTTTTACGTTGGGCGTACAACTTTCAAAACGTATCGGCCCAGGCGGCCGACAACTTCAAGAAAAAAAAAAAATCAAATTAAACGTTTTTTTTCCTTTCAATAAAGCAAACGCTAAAAGCAAACCGCTACAAGCCACGTGGACTCCTACTTCAAAACTTTCAAGTACACTTTACAATCAGGGTATAGTCCAAAGCACGAAACAGGCTTGGCTGCCCTGCCGAGTATGCAAATTGCCAAAGGAACGTTAATGAACCAAATATTAACATTCATTTTCTCCGGTGTTCAAATTTTTTCCAAATGTCCTTTAAAGGACAACCGACACCATTTTTTTATTTCCTAACTGACATCAAATAAACGTTTTATAGCATCTAAAATACCCAAAACACGCAGGCGGATATTTTTAGTCAAATGTAAAACACCAATAAAACTGAGTTAAAGTGTCCCAAAATTACTTCAAAATGACCTCGGAAATGGCGAGGTTCAAAAGATCCCGCCCCCTTGTTCGTGACATCACACCAAGACGTCTTGCCTTGCTCTAGAATCAAAACAATGGCTTCAGATTCGGAGAAGATGCTTTCTTGTTACTCATCCAGTTATGAATATGATTCAAATAGTTCTGAAGAGGAAAGCATAAATGTTTGCAATCGATTAAAGAAGTCCTTCCGTATCAATTCGAGCCGTCAGGACTCCAATGTAGCGTCCCAGAAAATGCACAAGATGGTGCCCAAGCGCCGTTGGAAATGGGCTGATTTGTCCCCTGGGAATTTGTCAACTAGTATCAAATAGTAGTCTTGCTGCATCACACAACGATTCACCATCGCATTATGTTTTCCTTCTAATTTCGCCATCAACACCGGTCAACATGAAGTTTTCAGACCAAACAAAGTACCCAAAATCTGTCGCTTTCTCGGTCAGGGGCGTTCCTGACGTGAGATCATGTCAGGAATCGTCACCAACTTGAAAACAAGACTTCCTGAATATTCAGTGTGAGTCATAAAACGTAAAATATAGCCATATGCGGTGGAATCTTTGTAAAATACGCTCAGTACAAGTCATTTGAAGCGATTTTGCAAATTATGGACACAACTTGTCCAGAGGCGTCGGTTGTCCTTTAAAGGAGTCAATGCAGTCAGATTGTAGCAAGCTGCCAGCCATTTGATCACACAGGACAGGAGAGTCATCCTGCTCATCTACCTTAAAAAAAAAGTTGCTCGTCAGGTTTTCAGACTGGTCCTACGCGTGTTATGTCTCAGACTTATTTCTGTTACAAGAAGGCAACACACAAGGAGGGACACTTAAGATTATTTATGTTATTGTACAATCTCCTATCTTCCACAAATTATTTAAAAAAAACGCGGGCGGGAGGGTATACAGTATTCCAACAATCACAACCAAGACATTCAGCGTTGGGAGGTGAGGGAAAAATAGGCCGGAATGACACGCGTGTGTAATGACTCATCGTTCGATGCTTGAGGTGCGCGGTGACGCGCAACCAATGGAATGCGGATGCCATGGCGGCAAGCGAACAGCGGCGTGAAGGGGGGGATGGGAACAAGATGGAGACAAAGGGAGCTCAGTTGGTATAGATCTGGCCCTCGGGCGGCTGAGGAAGCTTCATGTTCTCCTTGCAGGTCATGAGCCGCCGCAGCTCCAGCAGCACCGTCCTGATGCTGTACGAGTTCTGCCACTTGGCCAATGCCGTCACCGCGTGCATGTCCACCTGCAATCACACAAGGCGGGAAGGCCCAAACCGGAGAACTCGTTAGCAGACTGTTCCTCCACAAACGACACGATTGACTGCCCGCGTGGTTGTGACGGAGCAAGAAGAGGGCGGGGCCAAATTGACAAGTGGGGTGAGAAAGAGGGAAAAGCCGATGTACCACGCCGTTGGAGGTGTTGACGCCATTCAGGTTGATCTTGGTCACAAATCTGACAAAGGGCGGCGAGTCTGGGTAACTTTGCCCGCATTCCACCTTCAGGTTGTACATCCTGTTTTCGTAGCTCGTCTGCGGAAGAGATGAAGGAGTGAGCGAGCGTGTGTCCAACAGGAATGCAAACACTTTCAACAGTCTGATAATCCCCCCCGCGCCCCCCAAAAAACACTTAAACACAAGTGTCAGTCAAGGCCCGGGGGCCAAATCTGGACTGCCACATCATTTTATTCAGCCCGCAAAAGCAAATCAAATGTATGTAATTCCAATTCCGAACCAACATTTTGAATTGTCCCATGTAAACCACAATAAGTTATTATTCTTGACTTCAGATTTCAAAACTAGTCATTCATTCATTCATGTGTTGTGCGTTGTGCCTGGCGGACTAGTTTTCGGCGGAAGAACACCAAACCAAATGGTCGAACAGCACCATGGTGGCTGGCGGACTAGTTTTCATCACCTCCTTTTTGAGTGCAGACGTGGTTTGTTATCGAGTGGAGTACTTTTTCTATTATGGGACCGATAAAAACCCCACCATAGGCCAGTGTTAAGCCGAAGAGGACACAAAAGAAAAACTTCTGTTGATTTGGATTAATGAAAAGCAGCTAGCAGGGGACAGTGTGAGTGAGGGTATTATCGCCGAGAGAGCATGGCAACTTCTCTTGGACATCATCAAAAGCCAACCTGGAAGTTCGTCATCCATTGACAACTACCATCACAAAGGTAAATAAAACGACTTTATTATCCAGCAATGGGTCGGGAACCTATGGCTCTTTTGATGTTTGCATATGGCTCGGCGATAAAACTAAATACATATTCTCGCTTTTTCGCTGGTTCATTTCCTGTTGGGGCTGCAGTTGGCGGAAAGCGTAATTTTGATTGGATGACACTGACCTAGGTTGGCGGAAAGCGCAATTTTGATTGGATGATACTGGCCGTCATGTTGAAACAGGTAAACGGCCCTTTAAATGGGCCCGTCGAGTACACTTGAATGCACCGGAGGATTCGCCTTTGAGGAGAGAAAAGGTTCCGATTCTAATTTGCAATGAAACAATACCATCGATGAAACAGTCGAATGTAAGTGACATTTTAACAAGCCCCATGTTAACGTTAGCATCAATATACTTCTGCGAGAAGTATATTGCAGATAGCAAGTATGGAAGCTTATGAGCCGTTTGCAGGCTAGCTAGCAGTAACTTCGCCTATGGACCCGGCAAGTTGAATTTCATTCCGATCGTCAATCACGAGCAAAGGAAAACCATTCATGTTAACGGTGAGTACTATCAAAGTTATTTTAAATAATACATTCTGACATTTTGTTGCAAAGTGGCTGCGCGTGCATGTTTGCGTGCGTGTTTGCGCACGTGTTCGCGCACGTGTGTGTGTGGCTCTCACTGAAAAACATTTCTAAATACAGTAAGTCTCATTATATCGATAATCAAGGGAGTCCGAAAAAATATCGATATAACCGGGACTATCGATATATCCGACCCTGTTTGCATGTAATTTTCTCCGTGCGTGCATAGAAATAGTATCGATATAACCGAGACTATCGATATATCCGATATCGATATAACAAGACTTTACTGTATTATACTTTTATGGCTCTCTTAGTCAAAAAGGTTCCCGACCCGTTATACAGTACAGTTACAATACAATAGCACATTTATTATATATAAAATAAGGTATATTTTGTGTAGTTTTAAGGATGAAAAGGTTTCTTCAGCAGTCATCTGTACTTCTTTGAAGGTGTCGGACGTTTCACTTCTTATACAAGAGGCTTTGTCAGCGAATTAAAATTTTACTGGTAGTTTTGGCCCTATATATATATATATATATATCCCTACTGTCCAGACATGGCGGTGTCGGACTCTGCTATGATAGGTCCCTGCTCTCAGGTTGGGGGAAGCAGATGACTACTACCTGCGGCTCCACTGATTGTTCCTATTGTTCTGACTAACAACTGACCTGATTGCCCCACTTCCTCCGGTAGTAATCAGGGCCGAAACTACTAGTAAGAATTTAGTTTGCTGACGAAGTTTCTTGGATAAGAAGCGAAATGTCCGACACCTTTAAAGAAGTACAGATGACGGCTGAAGAAACCTTTTCATCGATGCACCACTCCTGTCCGACTGAGAGTTTACACAGACGTATTGTAGTTTTAAGGCTTCTTTCGTATAAATTTCTGCTTTATGGGGACCTGGGAACAGATTATTCTCATTTTTAATGGTTTCTTATGGGAAATAAATGTTGAGCAGACGAACTTTTCACCTTACACACACTTTCTGGGAACCAATTAAGTTTGTAAGCTGAGGTATCACTATGTGGAGGGGATGAAACATTCTAATCTTCTTTTCCTTTGGGCTTTTCCCTTCAAGGGGTTGCCACAGCAAATCAGTGTCCTCCATCTTTAGAGGTTTGATCCGCATGTTTGTTTTGGCCAAGCTTTTACATCGGATGCCCTTCCTGACACAACCCTCTGTATTTATCCGGGCTTAGGACCGGCACAAGAAGACTTATGTCCCTTTGTGGCTACAGAACAAGCAACTCGCTCAGTAAAAGGCTCCCAAACACAAAATGGTCATAGGCACAGCAACATTCAAAAAGCAAAAACTATACTCACCATTTGATGACAATGCTCAATGTATATGAAATATATATTCTAATGGTTTCCTCAAATTCACAATGGCCCCCCAAGAGGAAACTGATAGTCCTATCAGAAACCACAACTACAATGTGGCCTGCTGCAAAAAATGACTTTGACACCCCTGATCTAAACTAAAACAAAGCACGCTTGTAAAATAAAAACCTCATAACCCACAGAAAAACTTATCCTGTGACTCAAGTGTCCTTGAAAGTTTTGAAAAGCACTTATTAATGAAATGTATTATTATTACTATTATAGCATCCAACAAAGACAGTCGGAAAAAAACTCCCCCCAAAAATGTTTCCGTCATGGCGCTTACTCGAGGGGGTCCGAGGATGACTCCTCGCCATCTTGTTAAGGTCATGTCCTCATCATCTTCCAGGCCCCAGCTGACGGTGCCGTCGCCCACACCTTTCTGTCCTTCCTCCAGTTCTTCGAGGAGCCGGAAATTGCGAGGAACTCTCACTCCTGTGCGCATATAAAAACAAGGTGAGGAGATAAATGCGCACACATGCTGCGCAGTGTTTGAGGACAGACTACCAAAAAAAGCCAGCTGAAAGTAGAAGGCATTGTGAATTTACAAAAAAAATTACAGGTTCCTCAGGACATTGGCATTGTTTTCGCCACAGTGTGGCATTGTCTCTCCACAACTTTCACCTCTTGTTATTCACTAAAGGAACGTTATGGCGGGGGAAACCTCAGTTTGCATTACACCAGCTCTTCTACTTTGATGAGATGAGAGATAACCTTTATTTGGCTAACATCGGAGAGATTCCAATTTCACCGCAGCAACGTCATGAAAGGAAGAGAAACGAGAATGTGTCGACAATCTCAATGAGCTGCTGTTAAGGAAGACATTCTTGCGGCACCCATCTTTAAGTAAAAAAATACATTTTTAGGACAACCGACAGCATTTTTTGGTTTCCTAACTGACATCAGAAAAACGTTTTATAGCATCTAAAGTACCCAAGGCTGATATTTTTAGTCAAATGAAAAACACAAATAAAAATGACTTAAAGTGTCCCAAAACTACTTCAAAATGACCTCAGAAAGTTTCAGTTTCAGAAGGTCCCGCCCCCTTGTTCGTGACTTCACGCCAGGACGTCTTGCCTTGCTCTAGAATCAAAACAATGGCTTCAGATTCGGAGAAGATGCTTTGTTATTACTCATCCAGTTATGAATATGATTCAAATAGTTCTGAAGAGGAAAGCATAAATGTTTGCAATCGATTAAAGAAGTCCTTCCGTGTCATTTTGAGGCGTCTGGACTGCAATGTAGCGTCCCAGAAAACGCACAAGATGGCGCCCAAGCGCCGTTGGAAATGTGCTGATTTGTCTGCTGGGAATTTGTGTCAGCCAGTATCAAATAGTAGTCTTGATGCAACACAAAACAATTCACCATCGCATTATTTATGTTTTCCTTCTAATTTTGCCATCAACATGATGTTTTCAGACCAAACAAAGTACCCAAAATGCATTGTGTGTCGCTTTCTTGGTCAGGGGCGTTCCAGACGCGACGTCACAGTAGGTATCGTCACCAACTCAAAAACAAGACTTCCTGAATATTCAGCGAGAGTTTTAAAACGCAAAATATAGCTATATGCGGTGGAATCTTTGTAAAATACGCTCAGTAGTAGTCATTTGAAGTGATTTTACAAATTATGGACACAACTTGTCCGGCAGCGTCGGTTGTCATTTAAGTTAAAAAAAAAAACATTTTTCTTCCTTTCATATCTTTGCTGCTGTAAATTGAGAATTTCTCCATTGTGCAAAGTTTCCTTATTCCTCGTGGATTAAAAATGGCAAGGGAACGTGCAGTCTAACCTTTCCAACAAACGTCACGTCATGATTGATTGGCTTGAATGAGGCCAAGCATCCGTCAAGAAGCGGTTGTTTGCCGAGGAAGGCTGCCACGTCGTTTGGCCTCTTGGGCTATGCGACCGTGGGGTTCGCATCCAAATTGCCGAAAACACGCCTGTCTGCCTGCCTGCCATGCTCCAGTACCGGCTTCGCTTGTCCAACCGGGCCGTCTGCATCTCGATTTCCGATGAGGGTGCAACATTTGACGTGTCGTTCGCAAACGAACGGACTCTTAGAGCCGGCTCTTTTTAGTAAATCGAGCTATTGGCTATCTAAAAAGAGCCATTAGTGCAAAAGCCTCATCTTCAAAAAGTCAGCAACCAATGATGAGCAGCAAAGGGCCAAAAGCCGATTCGCCAGAGAGCATTTTAGCCGAGTGGCTAACAGCCGCCTTAAAGGCTAACCACCACCGCGGCGCCCGCGTTTTGGATTCGCAGCTGGGGTGAAAACGCTTCTTCATACATATACTTGCGCTCGTCAACCGTTGTTTGGCGAGACCAAACCTAATTCAATCCCTCGAAATACGTTAGGAGGTACCTGGAGCGGCTCTTCCGCGATCTAAACGGCATTGTAGCATATGGGGCTAATGCCCCTTTGATTTCAATTCATTCACGTTGGCGGCTATGGCGACAGCTCGTTTATCGGAGGACGAACGACACGTTCGGCCACGGCTCACTTCCCCGACGGGACCCGCAACTCTTCGGGAAACGCCGAACGGCCCCGGTCGTTGTTCGCCGTTAAACGGGGCGGTATCGCATCGTTCTGTCGCGGAGCCTTTACCTGATCCGGCGGCGAGCGCCATGTTGATGGTGCACGACGGGAGCGCGCGCGTCCTCAAAGCCGTCGTCGGCGTCACGGGCGCGCGCACGTTCGAGAGTTTGAGCACACATCCTCTCGGGTGGGGCTGCTACAAAACTGGCTGGTCGTCGTTCATGGCTGTACGGGTGGTTGATTTTGCGCAAGGCGGTTTGCGAGGATCAAGACGTGAGACGTGCAGAATTTTTGTTTGTCGACGTCCACTCAAGATCACGAAATTCCCAGCGGGTGACGTGACCCCCTTTGTTCTCAAGGGCCGCCGTCCTGCCTGTTTTTCTGCCTGTTTTTAGTCTATCCCGGGTGAGCAGGTCCGAAACTGCATCAAAACGGTTCAGATTTGAATCAGGTGCGTTGCTCCTGAGAGCTGCAAAATAGGCGGGTTCGCGCACGTGTGTGTGTCGCTCTCACTGAAAAACATTTCTAAATACAGTAAGTCTCGTTATATCGATATTCAAGGGAGTCCGAAAAAATATCGATATAACCGGGACTATCGATATATCCGACCCTGTTTGCATGTAATTTTCTCCGTGCGTGCATAGAAATAGTATCGATATAACCGAGACTATCGATATATCCGATATCGATATAACAAGACTTTACTGTATTATACTTTTATGGCTCTCTTAGTCAAAAAGGTTCCCGACCCGTTATACAGTACAGTTACAATACAATAGCACATTTATTATATATAAAATAAGGTATATTTTGTGTAGTTTTAAGGATGAAAAGGTTTCTTCAGCAGTCATCTGTACTTCTTTGAAGGTGTCGGACGTTTCACTTCTTATACAAGAAACTTCGTCAGCAAACTAAATTCTTACTGGTAGTTTAGGCCCTATATATATATATATATATATATATATATATATATATCCCCCTACTGTCCAGACATGGCGGTGTCGGACTCTGCTATGATAGGTCCCTGCTCTCAGGTTGGGGGAAGCAGATGACTACTACCTGCGGCTCCACTGATTGTTCCTATTGTTCTGACTAACAACTGACCTGATTGCCCCACTTCCTCCGGTAGTAATCAGGGCCGAAACTACTAGTAAGAATTTAGTTTGCTGACGAAGTTTCTTGGATAAGAAGCGAAATGTCCGACACCTTTAAAGAAGTACAGATGACGTCTGAAGAAACCTTTTCATCGATGCACCACTCCTGTCCGACTGAGAGTTTACACAGACGTATTGTAGTTTTAAGGCTTCTTTCGTATAAATTTCTGCTTTATGGGGACCTGGGAACAGATTATTCTCATTTTTAATGGTTTCTTATGGGAAATAAATGTTGAGCAGACGAACTTTTCACCTTACACACACTTTCTGGGAACCAATTAAGTTTGTAAGCTGAGGTATCACTATGTGGAGGGGATGAAACATTCTAATCTTCTTTTCCTTTGGGCTTTTCCCTTCAAGGGGTTGCCACAGCAAATCAGTGTCCTCCATCTTTAGAGGTTTGATCCGCATGTTTGTTTTGGCCAAGCTTTTACATCGGATGCCCTTCCTGACACAACCCTCTGTATTTATCCGGGCTTAGGACCGGCACAAGAAGACTTATGTCCCTTTGTGGCTACAGAACAAGCAACTCGCTCAGTAAAAGGCTCCCAAACACAAAATGGTCATAGGCACAGCAACATTCAAAAAGCAAAAACTATACTCACCATTTGATGACAATGCTCAATGTATATGAAATATATATTCTAATGGTTTCCTCAAATTCACAATGGCCCCCCAAGAGGAAACTGATAGTCCTATCAGAAACCACAACTACAATGTGGCCTGCTGCAAAAAATGACTTTGACACCCCTGATCTAAACTGAAACAAAGCACGCTTGTAAAATAAAAACCTCATAACCCACAGAAAAACTTATCCTGTGACTCAAGTGTCCTTGAAAGTTTTGAAAAGCACTTATTAATGAAATGTATTATTATTACTATTATAGCATCCAACAAAGACAGTCGGAAAAAAACTCCCCCCAAAAATGTTTCCGTCATGGCGCTTACTCGAGGGGGTCCGAGGATGACTCCTCGCCATCTTGTTAAGGTCATGTCCTCATCATCTTCCAGGCCCCAGCTGACGGTGCCGTCGCCCACACCTTTCTGTCCTTCCTCCAGTTCTTCGAGGAGCCGGAAATTGCGAGGAACTCTCACTCCTGTGCGCATATAAAAACAAGGTGAGGAGATAAATGCGCACATATGCTGCGCAGTGTTTGAGGACAGACTACCAAAAAAAGCCAGCTGAAAGTAGAAGGCATTGTGAATTTACAAAAAAAATTACAGGTTCCTCAGGACATTGACATTGTTTTCGCCACAGTGTGGCATTGTCTCTCCACAACTTTCACCTCTTGTTATTCACTAAAGGAACGTTATGGCGGGGGAAACCTCAGTTTGCATTACACCAGCTCTTCTACTTTGATGAGATGAGAGATAACCTTTATTTGGCTAACATCGGAGATATTCCAATTTCACCGCAGCAACGTCATGAAAGGAAGAGAAACGAGAATGTGTCGACAATCTCAATCAATGAGCTGCTGTTAAGGAAGACATTCTTGCGGCAGCCATCTTTAAGTAAAAAAATACATTTTTAGGACAACCGACAGCATTTTTTGGTTTCCTAACTGACATCAGAAAAACGTTTTATAGCATCTAAAGTACCTGATATTTTTAGTCAAATGAAAAACACAAATAAAAATGACTTAAAGTGTCCCAAAACTACTTCAAAATGACCTCAGAAAGTTTCCGTTTCAGAAGGTCCCGCCCCCTTGTTCGTGACTTCACGCCAGGACGTCTTGCCTTGCTCTAGAATCAAAACAATGGCTTCAGATTCGGAGAAGATGCTTTCTTATTACTCATCCAGTTATGAATATGATTCAAATAGTTCTGAAGAGGAAAGCATAAATGTTTGCAATCGATTAAAGAAGTCCTTCCGTGTCATTTTGAGGCGTCTGGACTGCAATGTAGCGTCCCAGAAAACGCACAAGATGGCGCCCAAGCGCCGTTGGAAATGTGCTGATTTGTCTGCTGGGAATTTGTGTCAGCAAGTATCAAATAGTAGTCTTGATGCAACACACAACAATTCACCATCGCATTATTTATGTTTTCCTTCTAATTTTGCCATCAACACGATGTTTTCAGACCAAACAAAGTACCCAAAATGCATTGTGTGTCGCTTTCTTGGTCAGGGGCGTTCCAGACGCGACGTCACAGTAGGTATCGTCACCAACTCTAAAACAAGACTTCCTGAATATTCAGCGCGAGTTTTAAAACGCAAAATATAGCGATATGCGGTGGAATCTTTGTAAAATACGCTCAGTAGTAGTCATTTGAAGTGATTTTACAAATTATGGACACAACTTGTCCGGCAGCGTCGGTTGTCATTTAAGTTAAAAAAAAAACATTTTTCTTCCTTTCATATCTTTGCTGCTGTAAATTGAGAATTTCTCCATTGTGCAAAGTTTCCTTATTCTTCGTGGTTTAAAAATGGCAAGGGAACGTGCAGTCTAACCTTTCCAACAAACGTCACGTCATGATTGATTGGCTTGAATGAGGCCAAGCATCCGTCAAGAAGCGGTTGTTTGCCGAGGAAGGCTGCCACGTCGTTTGGCCTCTGCGGCTATGTGACCGTGGGGTTCGCATCCAAATTGCCGAAAACACGCCTGTCTGCCTGCCATGCTCCAGTACCTGCTTCGCTT
Organism: Hippocampus bargibanti; assembly: GCF_051943395.1. NCBI lineage: Eukaryota > Metazoa > Chordata > Actinopteri > Syngnathiformes > Syngnathidae > Hippocampus > Hippocampus bargibanti. The sequence goes on from NC_142734.1 coordinate 26,054,746, forward strand.
GTCCAACCGGGCCGTCTGCATCTCGATTTCCGAAGAGGGTGCAACATTTGACGTGTCGTTCGCAAACGAACGGACTCTTAGAGCCGGCTCTTTTTAGTAAACCGAGCTATTGGGTATCTAAAAAGAGCCATTAGTGCAAAAGCCTCATCTTCAAAAAGTCAGCAACCAATGATGAGCAGCAAAGGGCCAAAAGCCGATTCGCCAGAGAGCATTTTAGCCGAGTGGCTAACAGCCGCCTTACAGGCTAACCACCACCGCGGCGCCCGCGTTTTGGATTCGCAGCTGGGGTTAAAACGCTTCTTCATACATATACTTGCGCTCGTCAACCGTTGTTTGGCGTGACCAAACCTAATTCAATCCCTCGAAATACGTTAGGAGGCACCTGGAGCGGCTCTTCCGCGATCTAAACGGCATTGTAGCATATGGGGCTAATGCCCCTTTGATTTCAATTCATTCACGTTGGCGGCTATGGCGACAGCTCGTTTATCGGAGGACGAACGACACGTTCGGCCACGGCTCACTTCCCCGACGGGACCCGCAACTCTTCGGGAAACGCCGAACGGCCCCGGTCGTTGTTCGCCGTTAAACGGGGCGGTATCGCATCGTTCTGTCGCGGAGCCTTTACCTGATCCGGCGGCGAGCGCCATGTTGATGGTGCACGACGGGAGCGCGCGCGTCCTCAAAGCCGTCGTCGGCGTCACGGGCGCGCGCACGTTCGAGAGTTTGAGCACACATCCTCTCGGGTGGGGCTGCTACAAAACTGGCTGGTCGTCGTTCATGGCTGTACGGGTGGTTGATTTTGCGCAAGGCGGTTTGCGAGGATCAAGACGTGAGACGTGCAGAATTTTTGTTTGTCGACGTCCACTCAAGATCACGAAATTCCCAGCGGGTGACGTGACCCCCTTTGTTCTCAAGGGCCGCCGTCCTGCCTGTTTTTCTGCCTGATTTTAGTCTATCCCGGGTGAGCAGGTCCGAAACTGCATCAAAACGGTTCAGATTTGAATCAGGTGCGTTGCTCCTGAGAGCTGCAAAATAGGCGGGATAGCGGCCCCTTGAGGACTGACTTAGGACCCCGGCTCACCTTCCCAGGTTTTGAGTGTTCGGTCAGCTGACCAGGGATGTTTTAGGGCAGGGGTGTCAGTCATTTTTTGCCACGGGCCACATTGTAGTTATGGTTTCCTCTCGAGGGCCGTTATTTTATTTTATTTTGTTATGCTTAGAATATCTTGTTTTCTATCCTTTCACTCCCACCCCAACCCCATCCCTCTTCAATTGCTGCTGTGGACTGCAAATTTCCCCATTGCGGGACGAATAAAGGTATTCTGATTCTGATTCTGATTCTGATGAATTTGGGGAACCCATTAGAATGTTTAAATCCCTTCAAATATTACATATAGAGCACACAGCAAATTAATGAATAACTCGTTTTCAAATCTGAAGTCAAGAATAATGACTTTTATTGTGGTTGACATCCAAAAATATGAAATTTTGGCTCAGATTTTAGCAATCATCATGGAATTTAACAAGTTTGATTTGCTTTCGTGGGCCGAAAAAAATGATGTGGCAGGCCTGCTTTAGCCCACGGGCCTTGACTTTGACACCTGTGTTTTAGGGTGTGTGAGTTCCCGGAGAAAACCCACGCAGGTATGAGCCGCAGCCGGAATCGAACCCTGCGCCTTCACCAGACAACGGTCGGCCAATGCGCAAGCGCGCGCACTTAGACACACGTCTATACACATCCTCACTTGCACGCAGACCTTCACACAGTCGAACGTGTGGTATTAGAGAGGATTGTGGGAAATAATGGAGAAAGTGGTCCTCGTAGTGAACTTTTATTGGGTTTTCTTAAAGAGTTTGATACTTTATAGACATTGTACATCTCCCTCATGGAAGACACAAAAAGGCATCAAGGTATATTAGTGATATCAAAAACTTGCCTCGTCTCCCAGAAAGGGCATCATCCAAGTGGGGGACGGGGGAGGGGTTGAATCCGGGTGGCAAAAATAAAAGCCCAGCCAAGTTGGTTTTCGCCTAAGTGCTTCTGCTCAAGCGGAGGGTAAAACGAGCCTTTGAGCCCTAGTAGCCACATTGCTCCGGCATTTTTTTTTTTTTTACTTTCTGGACCGGGAAGCGACACTTTGGGCAACCCCGGGTCGTGTTTTTCGGCAAAATGCTCACTCCAATCAGGGAGTCGATAAGGCAAGTTCATATCCAAGGATATCAACATCCACGACTGGAACTGTGCTAGTCAAAGTATCTCACCGACCGATGGATTCACTTCCTGACACGAATCCAGCGGGAGCATCCGCCCGACTGCAGATGAAAATTCTATTGACACAATGTAGTTTTGAAAGCCTTCCGTTTGGAAACACAGTCATGATAAACATCTTGAGAATTAGACCTTTTTTTCTTTCTTGAAACTACAAATGAATGGTGCCGTAGCGTAAATTGCTAATATTTGAAGTGACATTTCAACACCAAAACCTTCAAAAAAATAACTTAACACTGTGCTTTTGCATTGAAGCAAACACCAAAATCTGCCATGGTGTTCCTGACTGTGGCACAAAATCCACAACCCAAAGCGACCTCCCACTGACCGGCGTGACCCCAGCGCACCCAAAGTAGCTTCGCACAATGCTTCACAAGCGCAAAGCAATCAACGATGGTAGAGCGTCCCAAACATCACGGCGGACACTTCAGGAAAAGAAAGAGCGGCGTCGGACCAATTCCAACGACTTAAGACATGAAGTGACTGCATAGTGGTTTTGCCGCACAAGGCGCTTCTTCGATGGGACCAACGAAACGGTTCCAAACAGAAAACGAAAAAAAGCTTCCGGCTTGGCGACAAAAATCATCATGAAGGTACAGTGGTGCCTTGAGATAAGAGCAAGCACCTTGACTTGAGCGTTTTGGCCAAAAGGAGCGCCGTTGAATGGATCAAACTGAATAATAGCTGCAATAATAGCTGCACAGCTGGTTTTGTTCTTTACATTCAGTTTGATTTTGTTATCACTCTGCTTTAAAGCACAACCGACACCTCCGGACAAGTTGTGTCCATAATTTGTAAAATCACTTCAAATGACTTCTACTGAGCGTATTTTACAAAGATTCCACCGCATATAGCTATATTTTACGTTTTAAGACTCGCGCTGAATATTTAGGAAGTCTTGTTTTCGAGTTGATGATGATCCCCACGTGACATCATGTTTGAACGCCACTGACTGAGAAAGCGACACATAATGCATTTTGCGGTACTTTGTTTGGTCTGAAAACTTTGTGTTGATCGTGTTGATGGTGAAATTACAAGGAAAACACACAAATAATGTGATGGTGAATCGTTGTGTTGCACCAAGACTACTATTTGATATTCGCTGACACAAATTCCTAGCAGACAAATCAGCCCATTTCCAACTGAGCTTGGGCGCCATCTTCTGCATTTTCTGGGTGCTACATTGCTGTCATTGACGGCTCGAATTGATATGGGAGGACTCATTTAATTGATTGCAAACATTTATGCTTTGCTCTTCAGAACTATTTGAATCATATTCATAACTGGATGAGTAACAAGAAAGCATCTTCTCCGAATCTGACGGCATTGTTTTGATTAGAGAGCAAGGCAAGACGTCCTGGTGTGACCTCACGATCAAAGGGGCGGGACATTCTGAAACTCGCCATTTCCGAGGTCATTTTGAAGTAGTTTTGGGACACTTTAAGTCATTTTTATTGGTGTTTTGTATTTGACTAAAAATATCAGCCTGCGTGTTTTGGGTATTTTAGATGCTATAAAACGTTTTTCTGATGTCAGATAGGAAACAAAAAAATGGTGTCGGATGTCCTTTAATAAAGTATGTTATCCAGTGTTTTTTTTTCTCCTGAAATAGACCAGGCCGATTCGCATCCTTTCCATTCATTTCAATATGGAAATATGGATTTGAGCTAGCAATCTCACAAGGCACCATTGTACAAGGCGTGCGGGGTGGGATAGAAACTCCCTCCCATGGCGTACAAAACAGACATGCTCCAGCGTTAGCATCAGTGTCAAACGGCGAGCTGAATTAAGCAAAACAAGTTTGGAAAAAGAGCCAAGATCCGAAAAAAAAAGACCGGATATGAGATGACATTCGGGGCACTCCATGAGGTACATTCGGATGTGACTCGACAACAAGGCTTGACTCCTCCTTGTGGGAAATTTAGTTGAAAAGCTCCAGATTTAATTGAATGATTTTTTTTTCCTGTGGCGATGAATTGATCTTTGTTTAACGGACAGCTAATTATGTTATTAAATATAAGACACAACCGTTTAATTATGTAATGCACTCCTTGTGACGACATCCACTAAATGGAAGGAGGACACGTTTGCCAAGTGCCTGTGATGCAGCTTGCAAACTCCCCTCACACACCCCCAAAAAAAGGAAATCGGGGTTGGATCTGGTGCGAGAATGCAATTTTCTCATTGCATTCAATGGGACAATTCTCATGAAGTCAGCAGCAAGACTTCCTGATTTCCTCTTGTTTTGCGACCTATCTTTTCACGATTTGCGCTATCGTCGTCTGCTCGTGACAAAGCCATAGTTGTGCGAGCCTGTCAATCAAAAGGGTGGAAAATTGTCGTGTGAAATCAGCCTAAAAAAAGTGGACACTCGACAAATGTAACAGGAAACCTCCAATTTCTTCTTTTGCTGCGATTGGCGTCTTTCGTGCACCTCTCCAACCAAACGACCTTCGGATTGGCCGCCGGGAATTTTCCAATCGGGATGAGCCAATTGTCGCAAAATGAACCAGCTGAAGGTTGCTAACGATCCCCCCCACCCCACCCCACGAAAGCGAACTGTCATGGCTTCAGGTGCGCGGCTTTCAAGCCATGTGGTTAAAAATAGATCATCAAACAGAATCTTGTTGAAAAAAATGGAATATGTGCAAAAGTTAAAAGCGTATGGCATCAGATAGAAACTTAGTTTGTCTCACAGGCGGCGGTGAGGCAAGACAGGCCGATGTGGGGGGGTTGGTCTGAGGTAGGGTGTCGCAGGCCTCCGGCGTTACTTGGTTTTATGAGCCCATTTCAGATCGTCGGCCCTGGGCTTCTCTCCCGTGACTCCCTGGATGAGATCCTCCAGGTTCCTCCAGAAGCCCACCTTCTCCAGAGGGTAGTTGAGCCAACCTGTGGACAAAATCCACCCTGCATCGGGACCCTTTGGCGACCGCGCCGGGACGGGGAAGGGGGGCGTCAACCGAGGCAAACCTGTCGTGATGCAAAAGTAGGTCTCGTGCGGGGAGACGTGGTGGATGCGATGGTGCTTGCGGGGCAGGATGATGTGGCAGTCCTGGAGGAAGACCACCCAGCGGGGGAGGCCAAAGTAGGTGTGGGACCACTTGTGAATCTGGTTGGTGAGGGTCACGAAGATGCCCAGGGCAAACAGGTAGCAGTACCACGGGTACAGCTGGTAGATCTCAGCTGCCATTGGAAAAGGGGATCAATTAAAGGACAACCGACGCCTCCGACAAGTTGTGTCCATAATTTGTAAAATCACTTCAAATGACTTCTATTTTACAAAGATTCCACCGCATATAGCTATATTTTACGTTTTAAGACTCGCACTGAATATTCAGGAAGTCTTGTTTTTGAGTTGGTGATGATTCACACAATGCATTTTGGGTACTTTGTTTGGTCTGAAAACTTCATGTTGATCCGTGTTGATGGAGAAATTAGAAGGAAAAAACATAAATACTGCGATGATGAATCGAATACTAGTTGACACAAATTCCCAGCAGACAAATCAGCCCATTTCCAAGAGAGGTTGGGTGCCATCTTGTGCATTTTATGGGACGCTACATTGCTGTCATTGATGGCTCGAATTGATATGGGAGGACTCCTTTGATCGATTGCAAACATTTATGCTTTCCTCTTCAGAACTATTTGAATCATATTCATAACTGGATAAGTAACAAGAAAGCATCTTCTCCGAATCTGAAGCCAGTGTTTTGATTCTAGAGCAGGGGTGTGCAAAGTCGGTCCTCGAGGGCCGCTGTCCTGCCTGTTTTCCAGCTCTCCCAGGAGCAACACACCTGATTCAAATGATCAGCTCATTAGCCAGCTCTGAAGCAGCATCAAAATGGTCCTGATGATTTGAATCAGGTGCGTTGCTCCTGGGAGAGCTGGAAAACAGGCAGGACGGCGGCCCTCGAGGACCGACTTTGGACACCCCTGTTCTAGAGCAAGGCAAAACGTATTGGCGTGACGTCACGAACAAGGGGGCGGGACCTTCTGAAAATCGCCATCCCGAGGTAATTTTCAAGTAGTTTTGGGACACTTTCAGTCATTTTTATTGGTGTTTTGCATTTGACTAAAAATATCAGCCTGCGTGTTTTGGGTATTTTAGATGCTATAAAACGTTTTTCTGATATCAGTTAGGAAACAAGAAAATGGTGTCGGTTGTCCTTTAAAGACGTCGTGCAAAGGACTCACCGGGAGAGAGGGTGAGGAAGTTGAAAGCCATGTTGGCGAGCGGGACCAGCGTCAACATGCAGTTGTCGCCGTTGGTCTCAATGAAGTCGTGACGGGTGATGGCTGTGGGGTCTATGTGGTGTTCACGAAAGGGTCGGATAAAGGCCTGCGGTAGAGTGACAAACACAGTTAATGTTATTACAGCAAGAAAAATAATCTAAAAAAAAAGTTAAGGTCACCTTTCCAAAGATGGGGAGATCCACCGATCCCCATGTGTCGGCCCCCCAGTGAACAAGCCCCGAGGCAAAGTCTGCAGTGAGGATCCCTGCCACTACACATTCATCCAATTTGTCAAGAGTCATTTCATAGGACAACATGGCCGAATATCTTGTCAATCGCTACTCACCAATACCAAAAAGGATGTACCAAAAATGCCCCAGGTGGAAATTGGCAAGGAGGTGAAGGAAATTGAAGGCCATCAGAGAAAAGCAGAGGACGACACTAATCCACTCTTGGCATCTTTTGCCTGCGACAACAGAAGCACAGTGTCAGGAGGGCACTTTGCAAATGCAGTCATGCCTGGAGATACCAATACAATTTGGTCCAAAACCGTGCCCATTACAAACCATATGTTTCCATTAAGCTAGAGGACATTACGGAAAAGTTATGTGATTGATCAATTTCATCATTTAAATCGTGGGTGTCTAAGTCGAGGCCTGGGGGCCAAATCTGGCCCACCGCATCATTTTATTCGACCTGCAAAAGCAGATCAAATTTCCATGCTTGAAAAGGCGCTTAAAATGTAATGTATTATTATTACAGTAAAGTCTCGTTATATCGATATTGGATATATCGATAGTCCCGGTTATATCGATACTATTTCTATGCACGCACGGAGAAAATTACATGCAAACAGGGTCGGATATATCGATAGTCCCGGTTATATCGATATTTTTTCGGACTCCCTTGAATATCGATATAACGAGACTTTACTGTATTATTATTATTAAAGACCAAACCAAAATGTCAAATCGTCACATGTAAACCACAATAACAGTCATTATTTTTTACTTCAGATTTGAAAACTACAGTAGTTATTCATTATTTTTTTGTGTGTTCTGTATTTAATATGTGGAGGAGATGAAACAGATTGTTATGGCTTCCCCGAATTCATAACGGCCCGAGAGGAAACCGTCACTACAATGTAGCCCGCCACAAAAAAAAAGGACTTAACACCCCCATTTTAAACAGACATGATGTTTACTTTGACACGGAACTGACAGCAAGTGTAAATGATCAGGTTGGAGATTTTTTTTTTTATTGAGTCACTCATACACACTGTAGTGATCTTCTAACCTCAAAGGTGCAGCAGTAGCACTCACTGCCGTGACATCATTTTATTCAAATCATCGTCCAAAGGTGGATAACCACGTGCCACCATCACATGATGATGATGATGATGATGATGCAACGTTCCCCTATGCGGTTACGAGACTCTTGTTTGCAACTTTCAATCTGAAAGGCAACCGAACGGGAATAAAAACTGTACAAGGTGCTCCTTTCTGTTTGCATCTATTTCCAAATTATGAAAAACTACTCGAGACTTGGAAAAGCCACGGTCTTGGTTGGATAAGGCTTTGCTCCACTTGAACGGCTTTTGAGGAACGCACTTATTTGTCTTTGGGTAGTAAGGCGAACATTTGTGTCGCTGCCGCTTGATGTTTCGAAATGCAAATAATGTACAATCCAACGACCCATATTTCAAATTGAGGCGACCTCGCGCGAGTTCTGTTGTGCAACGCGCACGGCGGTCCAAACATGCCGCGTGAACGTTCGTGGATCTTTTAAGAAGCCACATTGATTTTGTGTGTCGTGGAAGGATTCCGGTATAATTCGCCCCACCTGGCTGATATGTCACAGTCCATTCGAGTGATGGTGACGGAGGAAACGAGGCTAGCATTAAGGGCCAAATAGCAACGTCGGGCGACTCACCTGGCGAATATAAATTGGCCAGTTCTCGGGCACCGGCGTGCTGCGGACCCCACCTGGCCGCGCCCCGGTCGGCTTCCTGCCGCTCGAGGTTTTGTGATTCCTCACCGCGCCCGCTTTCGTCCACCATTCTCGCCATTTCTCCACTTTGGGCCCAACCCCTTTAGTTGAGTCGCTCTGCTCCTAGTCGGGGAGCCTGCGGAAACGTCACTTTCTCAGCCAACCGTCAACGTCACGTTTTTTGACCAATTGGATGCCTGAAACCCAAGCCGGCATCCAATCACCACGCGCAAAAGGCGTCGGACCAATGGGGTCGCGAAACAGAGATTGTATTTCCGGAGTTATGGCTGACCCTACCCGACCTGTTTTGAGGAAGGCACCGGCCCAGCCCACAACGTCGTGCCGTACCACCAGATACAGGTGGCGACAAAGCGTAATACACGCCTCGAGTCAATATCAAAGCTCTTCCAACCTTTGGAAGATGAGATTCACGTCGCGGGCCCTCAATACAACTTGCTATGATTTTTTCCCCTTATTTCAGTCATTGTCCTCCACATTCTTATCAACGGTGACGTTCTGCTACTGTCACAGAGGACGCCTGTCATTGTTGGAAAGATATGCCCATTTTATTGTAAGATCAGAGCATTGCTAATTTGAATGTTAGTGCACCGTTGACCATTTGCTAAGTTTGTATTACTTCCGGGTTGAGTGAACATTAACCCGTCTGAATGCCGCTACTCAGCTGCAGAAAAAATATGGAACTGTAAAGTTTATTTGAGAGTTTTGAAAGTCGCTTATAAATCACATGTACAATTATCCATTCATTATCTGTACCGCTTATTCCTCATTAGGGTCGCGGGGGTGCTGGAGCCTAACCCAGGCGTCTTCGGGCCTTAGGCGTGGGACACCCTGAATTGGTTGCCAGCTAATCGCAGGACACACAAAGACAAACAACCAGTCACTCTCACATTCACATAGACTAGAGGGACAATTTTGAATATTCAATCAGTCTGCCATGCATGTGGCAGGAAACTCAAGCGGGAGAACATGCTACCGCCACACAGGACCCGAGCTAAAATATATATATATATATATATATATATATATATATATATATATATATATATATATATATATATATATATATATATATATATATATATATATATATATATATATATATATGTAACGGAGTTGTACACTTAGGTTATTAAATTATGAAGGAAGTGACGCAACGGCGCACAGTGTGGCACTATGTCCCGCCCATAGTTTCCAGAACAATCTCGAGGAGATTCAGGGTGAGTCGCAATTTTCTGTTGGTCTTGATTAACGCGCATTTTCATGACAATATCTTATTTTGTTTCCCCTTTTTTACTGTCTAGTGTTATCTAATTAGTTCCCTTATTCGTTCGAGTCCAGATTACTTTTTGTGTCATTATTTACTTCACGTTTTGTCGAGTGGAACTTAGCTTCATAGTGCTTTTCTATTGCGCAGTTAATCACAAGACGAAACCCATGCGACTTCACCCATCCCTTCTGCCATACTGTGTTGCAGGTAATAATTGTTTCATTTCGTTTTTATTGAACAATATTTAGTTTCTTGTGTCGTGTTTCATTTGCCCGTGAGTGTCCGTGGCGGGTGGCGCCATTACAAGCGCACCGCGTGTTCTGCCGAGTCTCCGCCCATGATGCGTTCAGGGACATCTTGTAAATAACGGTGAACTTGTGTTGTATTCTCTTTTTCTGTAAATAACCACTATACGATCACATGTTGTTAATTCTGTTTTGTTATCTACAATGTTTTGCATTTGAGAACAATCTCGAGGAGATTCAGGTTAATCACAAGACGAAACCCATGCGACTTCACCCATCCCTTCTGCCATACTGTGTTGCAGAAATAAAAGAAATAAAAAGACACATCCACGCGTCTCGTCTTCATTGATACAGCAGCATCGTGGAGATGAAGACAGTCACTGTTGTGACACCCGTCACATATATATATATATATATATTACTGAGCAGCTTCATCTTTATTAAGTTCAAAGAGTTGCTTGTTCTGTGGCCACAAGGGGACATAAGCCAATGTTTTCTTGTGCCGGTCCCAAGCCCGCATAAATACAGAGGGTTGTGTCAGGCATCCGATGTAAAAGCTTGGCCAAAACAAACATGCCAATCAAACCTCTGAAGATGGAGGACACTGATTTGCTGTGGCGACCCCTTCAAGGGAAAGGCCGAAAGGAAAAGGTATTAGTATTAGTATTAGTATTAGTATTAGTATTATTTGTATATATTTGATTGGCAACAGTTAACATTTCATGTCAGCATTCTTTATATATACAAACTGTAGCAGTGAGTGTGGTGTTGTGGTGAGTATAATTTTGCTTTTTTGATTGTTGCTGTGTGTTGTGTGCTGTGCTGATGACCATTTTGTGTTCGGGAACCTTTTACTGAGCGAGTTGCTTGTTCTGTAGCCACAAAGAGACATAAGTCTTATTGTGCCCAAGCCCGGATAAATATAGAGGGTTGTGTCAGGAAGGGCATCCGACGTAAAAGCTGGGCCAAAACAAACATGCGTTTCATACCTCTGAAGATGGAGGTGACTGATTCGCTGTGTCGACCCCTTGAAGGGAAAAGCCCAAAGGAAAAGAAGAAGAAGTGATCGTGTTTGCTACTTCATTCATGACACCACGAGATGGCAGTCAATGCTCACTTAAAACCTTCCAACCGCCTTGGACCACCGGACTTGAGGAACACAATATCACCTCAGTATGAAGTACAAAACATCATCCATGCATCCATCCATCCATCCAAACCATCTGCTTTCTGGTAGAAGACAAATGTAAAATAAACTTTATAAATCTCATAATAAGAAAAAAAATGCAACATGTTACAGTAATGGTAAATGCTGTAAATAAACAAATAAAGGTTTTCCTTGTTATAAAAAGGACAAATGCTAATTTATATGCCAGTTTTTTGTTTTGTTTGTTTACATCGATACTTATACCAACACAAACAAATAATTTCAGAATTACTGTATACTGACCTGGCCGGGGTGAAATATGAATGCAAAATCCCTGCAATTTATTATTTTGTATATAGCCTATTTAAATTTTCTACAAATAAACGTGCCAGATGACAAACTTTGTATTTGGACTTCACAATGTATTTTCAGTGGTTTATAGAATAAGACAAAATGGTCATTTCTGAGAAATTTACAGCTTTGTAATATTTCAATTATATATAATCAATCAATTATATATATATATATATATATATATATATATATATATCAGTGACGTGCGGTGAGGTTTATTGCTGGTGAGGCACTGACGTCATCAATGACGTCACAGCTCGTCTCTACTTAGTATTTGCCGTGCTGTGCATTTGATGCTGTTATCGTGAATGTTTTATCAAAGGTTTTAAACCTTAATAAAAACTGTGCACTAAAACAGACATGTGAGGCGGGTTTTTGTTTTTAGACATAGAAGGCAAATGTAAGTACAGTATACATGAATATATGTTCAGAATCAGAATCAGAATACCTTTATTCGTCCCGCAATGGGGAAATTTGCAGTCCACAGCAGCAATTGAAGAGGGATGGGGTTGGGGTGGGAGTGAAAGGATAGAAAACAAGATATTCTAAGCATAACAAAATAAAAATGTCAACTGTATACTGTGCAAATGTAGATGTGCAAAAACCGTTCTATAAACAAGACTGTACATAGTGCAGAATCAAGAGATGCATTTAGATATATTGCAACAACCCATATTTACAAGTGTCCAGTTTTTTTTTTTTTTTGGTTTTTTTTTTCACATGTGATCATTGGGAATTGTGAAGCCTGACAGCAGTCGGTAGGAACGAGCGGCGGTACCTCTCCTTCTTGCAGCGCGGGTGTAATAGTCTCTGGCTAAAGGAGCTACCCAGAGCTGTCAGGATGGGCAGGAGGGGGTGGGAGGGGCTGTCCGTCATAGCTTTTAGTTTAGCTAGCGTCCGTCTGTTGCCCACCTCCTCAAGAGAGTCCAGCGAGCAGCCCACGACAGAACTGGCCCGCTTGACAAAGCGCTCCAGTCTTTTTCTGTCCCGGGTGGTGATGCTGCCTGACCAGCAGACAATGCCATAGTGGATGGCTGATGCCACCACAGAGTCATAGAAAGTCTTTAGGAGTGACCCCTGAACTCCAAAAGACCTCAGTTTCCTGAGGAGGAAGAGGCGACTCTGTCCCTTTTTGATTAGGGCATCCGTGTTTGTTGTCCAGTCCAGTTTATTGTTGAGAGTAACACCCAGGTACTTGTAGGAGGTCACCCTCTCAATGTCCGAACCCTGGATGTTCAATGGTGCAGGTGACGATTGTTTCCTGCAGAAATCCACCACCAGCTCCTTGGTTTTGCCAGTGTTGATCTGGAGGTGATTCTGCTGGCACCAGTCCACAAAGTCCTTTGTCAGTCCCCTGTACTCCCTATCGTCTCCCTCTGTAATGAGGCCGACAATAGCTGAGTCGTCAGAGAACTTCTGAAGGTGGCAGGTTGGGGTGTTGTAGTTGAAGTCCGAGGTGTAGAGGGTGAAGAGGAATGGAGCCAGGACTGTTCCCTGCGGCGCTCCGGTGCTGCAGAGAAGCCTGTCCGACTCACAGTTCTTTACCCTCACGTACTGTGGCCTGTTTGTGAGGTAGTCTGTAATCCAGGATGTGAGGTGATGGTCGACTCCGGCATGCTGCAGCTTGTCCCCCAGTAGACTGGGCTGGATGGTGTTGAAGGCACTGGAGAAATCGAAGAATGTGATCCTCACCGTGCTCCCAGCATTCTCCAGGTGCAGCAACGCCGTATGGAGGAGGTAGATGATGGCATCCTCCACACCGATGCTGGGCTGGTAGGCAAACTGCAGCGGGTCCAGCGATGAGCTTGCCAGCGGTCGCAGGTGGGCGAGGACGAGTCTCTCCAGCGTCTTCATCAGGTGAGACGTCAGCGCCACCGGTCTGTAGCTGTTGAGCTCTTTGGGGTTGGCAATCTTGGGCACTGGGACCAGGCATGACGTTTTCCACAGCTGTGGAACTCTGCCCAGCTTCAGGCTCAGGTTGAACAAGTGCTGGACAATGTCACACAGCTGGTCGGAGCAGGTCTTGAGGAGTCGGGAACTGATGTCATCCGGACCTGCTGCCTTCCTCACCTTCATCCTCCTCAGTTGGTTCCTCACCTGCGCAGTTGTGACAGACAGGCAGGAACCAGGAGGCAGAGTGGCGGCTGAGGGTGTGGCAACGGTTGGGAGGGCAGATGTTGGTTGTGGAAAGCTGGTCGTGAGAGGGGGCAGGGAGGGTAAGGCCACAGTGAGAGTTGGTGCAGGTGCAGCTACAGGTGAAGTTGACGGTGGGCCGGGGGCGGCTGGCGTCTTGTCAAACCGATTGAAAAAGCGGTTGAGTTCATCTGCCCAGTCCTTGTCTTTTTCGTTCAATGTCACTGGGCTTTTGTGGCCTGAGATGTTTTTCAGGCCCTTCCAGACACCAGCGACATTGCTGGCTTGCAGCTGCTCCTCCATTTTCATCCTGTAGGCCTTCTTCCCCTCTCTGATCTTCCTCCTCAGTTGGATCTGCACGGCCTTCAGTTCCTCTCTGTTGCCCGACACAAAAGCCCTTTTCTTCTCCTTCAGGAGGACTTTTATGTCGGGATTAATCCATGGTTTGTTGTTGGCAAAACACCGCACAGTCCTGGTGGGTACGGTGTTTTGTTCACAAAAGTTAATGTAGTCTGTGATGGTGTTGGTGAGTGAGTCAATGTCTTCCCCATGAATCTCAGTAAAGAGCTCCCACCTGGTTGAATCAAAGCAGTCCCGCAGAGCTTCTTCAGCTTCTGTGGACCATCTTTTGATCGTGCGGGTCACAGCTGGTTGCCTCTGGACAAGGGGTTTGTACACAGGCTGGAGATAAACCATATTGTGGTCTGCTCTTCCGAGAGGGGGGAGGGGGGAGGGTTTGTATGCATCCTTGGCGTTTGAATAAAATAGGTCCAATATGTTATTGTCTCTGGTGGCACAAGTTACATACTGTGTGAATGTTGGGAGGGAGAATTTCAGGGAAATGTGATTGAAGTCCCCTGAGATGATAAACAAGGCGTTGGGGGACTGGGTTTGCAGCTTGTTTACAACAGATATGAGGGCATCGGAGGCAGCGCCGCCATTTGCCGTAGGGGGAATGTACGTCGTCACGGCTATGACGTGTGAGAATTCCCGTGGCAGGTAATGCGGCCGAAGGCTAACGGCTAGCAGCTCGATGTCCCGAGTGCAAAGTTTTCATGTTTCATGTTTTCATGTTTTCATGTAACATAAATTTGAGTTGGTTACGCTTAAATCTCATCTCATTTTTCGTACCGCGTATTCCTCATTAGGGTCGCGGGGGTTGCTGGAGCCTATCTCAGCTGTCTTTGGGCACGAGGCGGGGGACACCCTGAATTGGTTGCCAGCCAATCGCAGGGCACACAAAGACATACAACAGACATTCTCACACTCACACCTAGGGACAATTTGGAGTGGTCAATCTGCCTGCCATGCATGTTTTTGGAGTGTGGGAGGAAACCGGAGGACCCGGAGAAAACCCACGCGGGTCCGGGGAGAACATGCAAACTCCACACAGGGAGGCCGGACCGGGACGCGAACCAGCGACCTCTGCACTGTGGAGCCGGTGTGCGAACCACTCGGCTACCGGGCCGCCGGTTACGCTTAAATATGAAACCTAATTTTAACTTAAAAATTAAGATAACAAGAAAACATTAGAGGAAACGGAAAGTACATCTTTTAAGTTCATTCAAACTCATAACATTTAAGTTCAGTCAAACTCATCTCATCTCTCATCTCATTTTCCGTACCGCTTATTCCTCATTAGGGTCGTGGGGGTTGCTGGAGCCTATCTCAGCTGTCTTCAGGCACGAGGCGGGGGGACACCCTGAATTGGTTGCCAGCCAATCGCAGGGCACACAAAGACATACAACAGTCACTCTCACACTCACACCTATAGGGACAATTTGGAGTGGTCAATCTGCCTGCCATGCATGTTGTTGGAGTGTGGGAAGAAACCGGAGGACCCGGAGAAAACCCACGCAGGTCCGGGGAGAACATGCAAACTCCACACAGGGAGGCCGGACCGGGACGCGAACCGGCGACCTCTGCACTGTGAAGCCGGTGTGCTAACCACTCGACTACCGGGGCGCCCTTCAGTCAAAATTTTTTAGTACAGTTTACTCTGATATATATATACTCAATATACTGTACTTCATCCACTGTACTCAAATTTTTTGAGTACAGTTTACTCAAAAATTTTGACGTAATCAGTTGCCCTAAAAATTTTGAGTACTTTCAACTTGTTGGGTTTTACAGTGTGTGTGTATTTGTGTGTATTTGTGTGCGTGTGTGTGTGTGTTGGAATGAGCGAACGACACAACGTATAGTCAGACAGATCATAATAAATAATGAGACTTTTGAAAGGTGCTTATAAATGAAATGTATTATTATAAATGACACCTACCCGTGTTTGAGGGGGAGTCTCAATGCTGACGTCACAATTACGTAAGTTAAAAAAAAAGAGGCATTCAGGCACCTTGTCATATTTTCCACGCTGGTCGTTATATAGTGTGATCGGACCAACTGTTAACAAGTGGGGCTGGCTTCTCGCGATTTTTTCAGGTGGCTCAGATATGGATCTTGTTTATTGTTGTGCGAAGTAACAATCTGTGTCATATTGAAGACGTTAAAAAACAGCTTAATACTGTAATAATACACTTCCTGGTTGAGTGAACTCTGGCGCGTCTGGCTTCCACTGCTCACCCTCAGAAAAAAATGTTCTTATCCTGTGACTGTAAAGTGTCATTGAGTTTTGAAAGGTACTTATAAATGAAATGTGTTCTTATTCTTATTACTATGATGATTATTATGGCGCAAAGCACCGAGTTGGGAGTGACTGTCAAATATCCTTTGCGTCACGCACCTGCCGAGCTAGGCCACGCCCCTCTGCTGCAATAAAACTTCTCCAGTGACAGGAAGACATATCAATTCCTCCCCAATCCACAGCGAGCGCAACGAGTTGGGTGCTCGCTGTAAAAGTGCTTGTGTGAGCAACAACAACAACAACAATAACCGAAAGAAAGCGTCGCGTCACTCGGAGACTTTCCCGACGCAGGCGCCCGGTCAGCCCCCGATGCTGGTGCAACCCGGCGGGTGTTGAGATCCATGGAAGTGGCCGGTTTCTACGAGGAGGGCGGCTTTGCTATCCACGCGAGAGACGGCGTCCTCCATCCCGGCGGCTCGCACTGGAGGCGAGGCGACTTGATGACGGAGTTGGCCCTGGAGGAGCGGGAGAGAGCGATCGACTTCAGCCTCTACTTGGAGCCGGCCGCCGCACACTGCCCGCCACCGCTGGCGCACTCACACCCCTCGCAGGGCGACGTCTTCTCCGACTTCCTGGCCGAGAGCAAGCTGCGGAGGGCGGCCGCTTTCAAGAACCACGCGCCAGCAGGCGAGCTGGAGGCGGTGGCGGCGGCTCAGCGGGACCCCCGGGCAGTGCCGTACGGGCTCGGCTACGGTGACCTCCAGGAGACGCGCGTGGACAGCGTGCTCGCCTCCGACCTGGCCCGCTTCCGAGCTGCGGTCCGAGACGACGTCAAGGCGGAGAACGGCCCGTCCGCCTTCGACGCGCGCCACTACCCGGCGTACCAGTCGGGCAACGTCTCCACTGCGTCGTCCACCTGCTCCAGCCCGCCCGGGACGCCCGCGCCGGGGGGTCAGGGTCGGTCGCCGCGGTCCCCGTCCCGCGGCGCCAAGCTCCCCGGCGGCAAGGCCAAGAAGCGCCTAGACAAGGACAGCGACGAGTACCGGCAGAGGCGCGAGAGGAACAACCTGGCCGTGCGCAAGAGCCGCGACAAAGCCAAAATGCGCAACTTGGAGACGCAGCACAAAGTTTTGGAACTGGCGGCGGAGAACGACCGTTTACAGAAGCGAGTGGAGCAGCTCTCCAGGGAGCTGGACACCTTGCGCAACCTGCTCTCGGCGACCGGACACTGTTAGACGCGAACCCAAGCTGCCCCCTCCGGGGACTCCCAGGCCGGGAGGAGGGGGGTCGCGTGGCGGTGGCCGTACGAACCGTGACCACTTTCCAAGGACATTTGGCATCGGGACTGAACCAAGTGGCTCGCGCGGATTGCGCAATCACTCGACATTCTTTTTTCGCTTGTTTGTTTTATTTTTATTTTTTTGGGGGGGCACCTCGGCTTTCCCCTCGTCAACACCGTCCCTATGCAGTATTTGTGTGCCGGTTCGACTCCACGCTCGAGTCCATTTCGACAAGGAAGGTGTCGAAATGGGAGCAGCTGCCTCGGTTGTCAGACGAAGAGTTTGCGCCGCAGTGAAATGACGCAACTCTTCGTAATCGCGCGGCCAGCCGGTGCAATGAGTGGAATTATTTAAAATCGACGAGGTGAAATGCATTCGTTGTACTTGATGCTTGACGGAATTAAAAATAATTTCTACTTTTAGTCAAAATAATTTCACCTGCCACGTTTTTTGATGTTGTTTCTTTTGGCGAGGGGATCTGTTAGACTGCAGTGAGCGATCACGTCGTTTTGAAAACTGTGAAAAAAACATAGGCGCCGTATCGAATTCATGATGTGGGTAGGGGGGTAGTACAGCTATGCTCCCTTCTTAAATGACACCAACGCACATTGTCACGCTTTGTTATGATTTGTCTTGCCTAACAATAAATTTGCATACAGTGAGCTGAAGCGCTTGTGCGACATTTTTGTGGCCCGCCGCCGTCGCCATTTTAGACCAGACTCGGGCCATTCCCAGGAAAAGAGTGGGTTTGGTTTGCACATGGATTGGACACAAACATCCTCAAATCTTTGTGGCCTTTTTGGCACACTCCCACCCCCCACCTCTAAAAAAAGAAGTCGACAGGCAGTGCAGAAATTTTCGCTTTATCTGCAGTGTGCATGGTTCTGTCAATAGTCTGCTGGGTCCACTGGCCCCCAGGAGGGAGGGGGGGGGGGGGTTCAAGGTTGCAAGGAAAATTAATCAGCAACTAACCTCACACCAGCTCAGGTCACGCTTGGGCCGTCCACCGTGCTGAGCGTAGGCTTCGTTCCTCAATCTTTTGCTAAAAAAATTGCCACAGAACATTTGTTCCATAATCACTTGCAGAATACTCCATTTTGATGACAAGTGCCACTCTTGGTCTTACGTTTCCCACGCATATGCCACAAATCGGCATTCGACGAGTTCAAATTGGTCATGACAATGAGATGGACGTGGGTCTGAAACTGCAGGGATATCAAGCAGATGCTCAAATGAGGTCGTGGAAGGGTGTTGGCCTCACCGTGCAGAGTTCAGAGGTTGAAATCAGTGCTTTGGCCTTCTGGTCTAGATCACAGGTGTCCAAGTCAAGGCCCGGGGGCAAATCTGGCCCGCCATATCATCTTATTCGGCCCTCGAAAGCAAATCAAACTTGGGAAAATTCCACGTTGCTTGAACAACCAAAATTTCAAAATGTCTCATGTAAACGACAATAACAGTCATTATTCTTGACTTTAAATTTGCAAACTAGTTATTCATTAATTTGTTGTGTGCTCTATTTATATGTGGAGGAGATGAAACATTCTAACGGCTTCCCCAAATTCATAACGGCCCCCGAGAGGAAACCGAAACTATAATGTGGCCTGCCCGCTGCAAAAAAATGAGTTTGCTAGCCTTGGCTTAGACTGAGCGACGAATCAAATGTTGTCACGCAGAAGAAAAGAAAAAAGGAACGCTCTCCTCGATTGAGTCGAACTTGTAATGGGCTTTCTGCTTCAGTCTTGATTTGGCATTTTCACTTCCATCATGTCCTCAATCAATGAGGTCGACTTGTCAAACTAAAACAGGATGTATGTTTCATGAGTTGGTGCATCTGGTTAATTGGGAAAGTTTTCTCGGAGGAACAGAGCAACGATCGGAACTTTTCGCCACTGTCGAGATCGTCTCATGTCAGCCGGGGGTACGCCGAGTTTGGATGACAAATCAGCATTCGGCGTTGACTCATAAAATATAAAGTCAACTGTTATTGTGGTTTACTTGGAACAATTTAAAATTTTGGTTCTGACTTCTTTAGCAAGCATCATGGCACTTGACATGCTTGATTTGCTTTCGCGGTCCGAATAAAATGATGCGGCAGGCAAGATTTGGCCCCCGGGCCTTGACTTTGACACCTGTGATGTAAGGGATTAGCCAGCTAGCTGAATAGAAAACGATTTTTTGGCTAACTAGCTCGAAAGATGAGCATGGAATTTTTCAAGTTTGAGTGGCCTTCGCGGACCGAATAAAATGATGCGGCGGGCCAGATTTGGCCTCTGGGCCTTGACTTTGACACCTGTGCTGTAAGGGATTAGCCAGCTAGCTGAATAGAATTTTTTTTCTAGCTAACTAGCTCGATAGAAGACCATGAAATTTTTCAAGTTTGATTGGCCTTCACGGGCCGAATAAAATGATGCGGCGGGCCAGATTTGGTCCCCGGGCCTTGATTTTGACACCTGTGATGTAAGGATTAGCCAGCTAGCTGAATAGAAAAAGATTTCTAGCTAACTAGCTTGATAGATGAGCATGGAATTTGTAAAGTTTGATTGGCCTTCGCGGGCCGAATAAAATGATGCGGCGGGCCAGATTTGGCCCCCGGGCCTTGACTTTGACAAGTGTGGACTAGAGGCTCAATATAACCCGGAAGCTGTTGCACTTATATGACCGAGACAGTCGATGTGCTTGATTCTCTTGGACAAAATGGAGCCGAAGGTGGACATTGAGAATGGCACTCGTAGTTTTGAAGCACAGTTTCGCAAAGGCCTCCCGCACGGCAACATGACAGAAAGACGAGAAAAACTAGCAAAGCGTGGACAGAAGATCAAGGTGGGATGCGGAGGTGATCCGTGACTATTTCAGGTGGGAGGGTCGGGGGGTGGGCATTGACAACTTCAAACCGAGCCGAGAGGAAAAACCACCTCTGCTCGTTTTTCAGGAGAGGCCACTTTTACGGCGGCGGGACTCTGTCTTGACTCTTGAAATAAATCAACTACTTGTTTTTTCATGTATAGCGAGTAGATTTCACTCTCGGCATTGAGCAGCTCGAAGCTATTGGGCAACATGTTCCCTACCCAGATTTGAAGAAGCAATTGTTAGCCTGCGCACAATAAATTAGGACAAAGGCTGTGAGCAACATCATGAAATAGTCGCCCGAATGCGGAAACCGTTCAACAAATAAGTACAGCCATAGACTTTTTTTAAACAGCCAAAGACTGAAGTTGTCTGTAGTTTCATGTTCATTTCCTTCCACATACTGTAGGCCCTGGTGATTTACGATTTTGCGGGCGATTGATGATTTTTATCTTTACAACTGCTGTAGGGTGACATTGAACTCAACTCAAGTTAGCTTACTTCACACAAAAAAAAGTTGCACTATGGCAGCGGCTGCCTAATTTCTCTTCTTAAAAACAAACAAAAAAGTTTAATGTCAAAGTAAACATAAAACAAAGACAATGATGCAATTGTGTGTTTAAAATTACCGGCAAAGTTTGCTTGCTTCGATGCTACTGAACACTACCAATGATGCAAAACGCCATCGCTAACAGGTCACAGCCTTCCAACCCTTTCAACATCAGGGATCTGGACCCAAATGGCACAGCAACACACGTAGACAAACAATAATACAACACACCCACACACAGAGTTCAATTTTTGTGACAAATAAGAAATATTACAGCAACTGTCGGAGGAGTTGTGATCATTTCCTCTATGCAAATAGATGTTACATAATTACATATGCTACATCATTGTAATCAAAACAACAATTCCAACAAAAAAACATGACAACAACGTAGAATTGTGAAAACGGGACAATCTCCTTGGCGGTTCTCCAAATGAAAAACAAAGTAATGTAGTTTATTCAATACATTGTAAAAATGAAAATTGTAAAGAGCAATACATTGGGGAGACTAAGCAAACTCTCCAAAAAAGACTATCAACATCGCAGGGATAATACTCGTGGGCCTCAATCTGTACTTCTTTGAAGGTGTCGGACATTTCGCTTCTTATCCAAGAGTCTTTGTCAGCGAACTAAAATTTGCTGGTAGTTTTGGCAGTTTTTTTGCACCTAAAAGCTCGCAACCACACATTTGACAACAGTGAGGTTAAAATATTAGCGAAAGAAAATATATGGTTTGAAAGGGGAGTAAAAGAAGCGATTTTCTTCATCATCAGCAAAACCCTTCACTAAATCGCCTTGGTGGGGTGAGGTTTAATTTGGATCGTTCGTACAACAGACTTCTTAGACCACATAGGCTTAGTTATGTTGATGAGGTGATACCAGGGCAAATGGGGCAATCGGGCAGGTTGTAGACCCCATAATCATGCAGGACAATAGAAGTAATCAGTCAGGACAATAAAAGTAATCAGTGTAGCCTCAGGTATAATCCACTGCTCCCCCCAACCTGAAAGCGGGGACCTATCATAGCAGCGGTCTGGCACCGCCACGTCTGGACAGTAGTGATGTGATATATATATATATATATATATATATATATATATATATATATATATATATATATATATATATATATATATATATATATATATATATATATATATATATGACCAAAATTACCAGCAAATTTTAGTTTGCTGACAAAGACTCTTGGATAAGAAACGAAACGTCCCACACCTTCAAAGAAGTACAGATGACCACTGAAGAAACCATCTCATCAATCTCATCATCATTGGATCTGAAAGGCTATGGGAATTTCAGTGGATGTCTTCTAGCTTCTTCTATCACTCACTCCGAGTAATTTCAGAAAACTGCTGGATCTTTTTCGGACAAACATATTCTGACATTTGAAACCGCTCCCCGGTCATGAAAAAAATGCTTTCTTAATTGCAGAAATCGCACAGCGGAAGGGGTTTTGAAAATTTCAATTCCGATGATGAAATGCATCAAGCTTGTTTTAGGGTGATGGTGGAATGGATCAAAAGTGTTTCCATTCATTTAAATGGAAATAGAGACAATTTGAGATGTCCACCTATAAATAGCGTCACCTATGAATATTACAATGGGAGAATTGGATCATTTTGCTGTATGCTCAATATTTTTCCAGAGTGCTAGACAGCATATTTCACTTTGAGGGACTATAATAGGAATCATAAATCACATGTTGCGTTGATCCTATTTGTGGATATATTTTGATTAATAACACGTATTGATTGTCTGTGCTTGATTATGTCAAGACAATAATTGGTGTCGGGCCCAGCAAAGGGAACAATGGTTTGCAATTAAAGTACACTTTTTAAAAGCACATATTGTTGCGCTAAGAGTGCTTGGATCCATTTCAAACATTTCGGGAATGTACCCCCCATGCAATGTGCCCCCCCCCAACCTCCCTCTTGTGTTCCCTCGGATCCCCGAGCTGTCTTTTCCTTGCCTCTTACTCAAATGCTGACAGGAGTCAGGGAAATTCCCACACAGGATGACCTCCTAGCTTCAAAGTTTAGCCCGGCCTCCTCTCCTCATTTTACCGTCAGTGGGCAGTATTTGTCCGTAACCTCGATGTTGCATCACAGCTTCTCACAAGCCAAATGGCGTCAGCACCACCCCCGGCAAAAAAACTAAATGACAATGCTGCACAACGAGACAAAAGTACACAATTGTGAGGATGTTGACGATTTTATTGATTTATTTTAACTTCTATTAACATATTGCTCCTTAAATAGTTCATTATCGTCATGACCGTTCAAAAAACAAAATTATATTTAACAGATAAATGCCTATTAGACAGACAGACAGACGGATGGACAGACACCTGGATGGCTATTTCGCTAACGAGCAAGTTACTGTAGCTAGCTAGCGAACCAGAAAACTAGCAAACTAACCAACTAAGTAGATATCTCGGTATCTAGCTATTTAGATGGCTGGATGCAGTGTCTGAAACTCATGACAAAAAGTTAGCAGACACCCAGGCAGACAACTCTGAAAAGTTGCCTGCCCCACCATAAAGTTGTCTGCCCCATTTTTCACAACTTGAAACACAATAAGACAACTACTTGCGGAAAAAAAACCATTGTTGCAAAGTATGAATTATTTTTTTTAATTAAGGAAGCACCTACCACAAATGCTACCGTGCTTAATTTATGGTAAATATCCCTTGAAGATTTTGCTCCAGTTGTCATTTATCGTCAAGGTGCACAATGCAATGTTTACGTTGCGTTGTCTGCTAAAAGCCATGTTGACTCCTCTTTCTCAGCGCCTTTCAAAACTTTCAAGTATACTTTGCGGTAACGGTGCCGTGCCGAGTATGCAAATTGCCAAAGAACGTTCGTTTGGAATTTACATACTCGGCACGGCAGCCAATCAGAAGCCTGTTTTGTACTTTGGACTATACCGTGACTGCAAAGTGTACTTGAAAGTTTTGAAAGGCGCTTAGAAATAGGAGTCCACGTGGCTTGTAGCGGTTTGCCTGTAGCTTTTGCTTTATTGAATAAATCAAACGTTTGATTTGAAAAGACATCGCTTTTGTTTTTTTTTCTTGAAGAAGTTGTCGGCCACCCGGGCCGAGACGTTTTGAAAGTTGTACGCCCGATGTAAAAGTTGTACGCCCCGGGCCTCCGGGCAGACCTTATTTCAAACACTACTGGATGGCTGGATGGATGATAGATGGATAGATAATTTGAAGAACCACAAACTGTGAGGCTGATCTGGTGTCAAGGGTTTGAGTTTAACACTTGTGCTGAATGTCCATTTTGTGTTGAAGAAGACAAATGTATTCTGACCTGAATGGTGACATTGGATAAAAAGGTTGTGTCCAAACTTACTCTTTGTTTTTTGGCAAACAAACTAAATGTGTGTAGTCCAATCTTTTTGACATTGACCTTCAACGTCGTAAAAAGTCAAATGTTGCATATTCCACAGGCCCATCTGAACCATGAGTTCAAATGAAGAGGTACTAATGTGGACCTCCAGATATGGCAATGTGCGTTATTTATTTTCACTTTCATCCTTGGCGCACCAACGGCAGCGCAATCAAGACCATTTTGTTCGTTAGATCATCGCAAGCCTGGTGATGCGCCCGCCGACTATGTTTGAAAGCTGAAATCGGCATTAAGCCGCTGCTGTTGAAAGCTACGACCTGACCTTTATCCCCGCACGCACGGCACGGTGACTCATTGCACCTTCCTTTGAGAGAACCCGCTATGGCATGGATTTGGTTTTAGCAGGCTTCTGGTTGTTTTGCTCCCTGTTCTTAGCCAACGGCGAACATCCGCATTTCTGCAGACGCGCAAACGAATCGTGATTGCCGTGCGGAAAATGAAAGGAGCATCGGACATCCTGAACAATGGCTCGTAACGGGAAGCTCGAGCGCCTGAGCTACGGTAAACAGCCACAAACATGATCTGTCTTGAAGTGAACCGAAGTTTCAACATCGCTCTCCACTTCTGCTATTTGGCCCGAGATGACTGCGAGAGTGCAGAAGTGACTTGCGGTCACTCGGCGGCTAGTCTCTCTGCCCACTTCTTGTGTAACGTCGGACCATCTTTGCACAAGAAACGTTCGTTCGCTGGAATATCAAAGGCACACCACAGAGCTTTTATTTTTCCTTACCTGCAAAGTCGCCCACGTGGATCGACGTGGATGCTCAGAGCAGTCAGCACTTGCGATGTGAATGCAATCGGCCCTGTTGAATCCCCTTTGACCGCTATCTTTTCACGACATTGGGAAACCTGTCTTGAAAATTGGATGTATGTGTTCATGTCACCACATTTGAAATCATTTAAAAAGTGTCGTTATTCATAATATAATAACAATCTACTGTCAAAAGGATATCTTAAATATAAAACTACCGCTATTAATGCACATCGTTAGCATGCCAATGGCATTTTCAGTTGTATGTTAGCATTAAAGGATAACCGACGCCTCCGGACAAGTTGTGTCCATAATTTGTAAAATCACTTCAAATGACTTCTACGGATCATATATTACAAAGATTCCGCCACATATAGCTATATTTTACGATAAGACTCAGGAAGTCTTGTTCTCGAGTTTGGAACGCTCCTGACCGACACACAATGCATTTTGCTGTACTTTGTTTAGTCTAAAAAAAATTGTGTTGATCTGTGTTGATGGCGAAATTAGAAGGAAAACACATAACGCGATGGTGAATTGTGTGTTGCACCAAGACTACTATTTGATATTCGGTGACACAAATTCCCAGCAGACAAATCAGCCCATTTCCAACGGAGCTTGGGCATCATCTTTTGCATTTTCTGGGACACTACATTGCTGTCCTTGATGGATCGAATTGATATGGGAGGACTCCTTTTATCGATTGCAAACATTTATGCTTTCCTCTTCAGAACTATTTGAATCATATTCGTAATTGGATGAGTAACAAGAATCACACACACATCTTCTCCGAATCTGAAGCCATTGTTTTGATTCTCGAGCAAGGCAAGACGTCTCGGGGTGACGTCGCGAACTGGGGGCGGGACTTTCTGAAAATCCACAATTCGCAGCTCAATTTGCAGCTTTAGCACACTTTGAGTCATTTTTATTGGTGTTTTACATTTGACAAAAAATATCAGCCTGCATGTTTTGGGTATTTTAGATGCTATAAAACGTTTTTCTAATGTCAGTTAGTAAACAAAAAAATGGTGACGGTTGATCTTTAAGGCTGAATTCTAGCCAGTTAGTTTGCTAGTTAGCTAGTTTGCCTAAATGCTAACATTATTATTATTATTATTATTATTAATAATAATAATAATAATAATAATAATAATAATAATAATAATAATACATTTTATTTCAAGCGCTTTTCAAAGCTCTCAAGGACATTATACAGTCACAGAAAAGTATAGATACAATAATAAATAAAATACAATTATAAATGGAAACAAGAGATTGAGCTACACAGAAAATGCAATTTTAAATAGGTGGCTTTTGAGATTGAGAGGGATTTGAAGGTGGGAAGAGAATCGATGTTTCGAATGTTGGGAGGAAGTGAGTTCCAGAGTTTGGGGGCAGAGAAGCTGAAAGCTCTGTCCCCCATCATGCTGGGACGGGCAGGGGGGCTCACAGAGGTGGAGGGAGGAAGAGGATCTGAGGGAACGAGAGGGAATAGAAATTTGAAGAATGTCAGAAAGGTATCGGGTGCAAGGGTATGGAAAGCTTTAAATGTATAAAGAAGAATTTTCTTGTTTATTCTATATTTGACCGTGATTGTACAATGTAAAACTAAATGAAAAAGATGATGTTTTTACTGGCCTCCCAAAAGACTTGTATGTGAAGCGAGTGAGGCTGAGCCCACTGCCGGCGCTCGGTGACGCCAAATAACGCCTCAACCTCGGGTCGCGCCACAACGATTACCGTAAAAAGTTAGCCCCGAGCGTTTAGGGCCAGATGATCAAGAAGCATGTGGCCGACAAAAGATCCGGAGCACCGGATCAGCCGTTGAAAATGTTTGCATGATTCGAGGTGAGACGTGAAGCGAGTGCGCCGTCATGGTCAGCGTGAGTCAGCGTTTGCGTAGAAATCCTTCGAATTGTGACGATGGTGATGGTGGTGGTGAGGTGCGGTTAGTTCTAATCAAGAAAACATCCACGTTCAGCACATATTTTATGAGTCAACGGCGAATGCTGATTTGTCATCCAAACTCAGCGCACCCTCATCTGACATGAGTTGATCCTGATAGTGCCGAAAAGTTCCGATCGTTGCTCTGTTCCTCTGAGAAAACTTTCCCAAATGACCAGATGCACCAAGTCATGAAACAGACATCTTGTTTTAGCTCATTGATTAGGGACATGATGGAAGTGAAAATGCAAACTCAAGATGGAAGCAGAAAGCGAACCGCTGCCATTTCGACTCAATTGAGGACAGCAATTGCTTGGTGTCACCACACTTGCAACTCAAATGATTTGTCGCTAGTCTTCTAACCCAAGGGTGTCAAACTCATTTTTTGCAGCGGGCCACATTATGATTCCGGTTTCCTCTCGGGGGCCGCTATGAATTTGGGGAAGCCATTAGAATGTTTTATCCCCTCCACATATGACATTTAAAGCGCAGGAAAAAAATTAATAACTACTTTTCAAATTTGAAGTCAAACATAAGAATGAATGACTCTCTGTGTCTTTGTGTTGTCATATTATTTGTTATTTAGTTGTTTTTTGTGTCTTTGTGTTGTCATATTATTTGTTATTTAGTTTTTTTTACTTTATGTTACTTCCGGGTTGAGCGCATGTTGCTGCCGCTGCTCACCCACAGAAAAAATATCCCGGCACTGTTAAGTGTCCTTGACAGTTTTGAAAGGTGCATATAAATGAATTGTATTTGTTTAAAGACCGTATTTCTCATGTTTCTTCAAGCCACAAGTTATTTCCTGGCCAACGTCACCCTCTGGGGGACGTGTAGTCATATCACACCACACTCACAGCTGATTGATTCAGACATAGCACTACTGAAGGCCTAGGAGTGACATGCACGGCCTGCCACTGAGTATACTGGATATTCAATTCCAGGGTTGAATGGAAAAGATTCAACAACAGTGGTGGCGACAAAAATGAAAACAAATTCTAAGTCTAAGCACTGCCGACTCGACCATAAAAACAACACAATTGTTTTTTTTATGTGGCTTAACTAGAATATAGAAAAAAAAGAAACAAGTACATTTAAGATGAAATGGCATTCGTCCATTTCATCATAAAAACTTTCGTCTTTTCCTTTTGGCTTTTCCCTTCAAGGGGTCGCCACAGCAAATCAGTGTCCTCCATGTTTAGAGGTATGATCCGCATGTTTGTTTTGGCCAAGCTTTTATGTCGGATGCCAGAGTTAACACATTTTATATATATAAAAAAATGAATTCCCCTAAAAACAAATCACCGCCCCACATACACACAAACACACACACACACACACACACACACACACACACACACACACACACACACACACACACATACAAAACAATATTAGAAAAAGTGCACGGTGTTCCTGCCAGACTCATCTAATCATCGTCGGATGGCTATTTTTTTAACTTTTTTTTTTTTTTTGTAAATGAGCTCTGTACACGACGACACCAGTGAGAACAGCAGTTGACCTATAAAATACATAATACACATTGACATCCTTTACCCTTATTGATTTCGCACCAGCACCAGTTATTAACAGATCGCCCTCTGTGACTTGATCACAAGTCACACTCGAGACATCGGACTCCATCATGATGGCGAGGAAGAGAACTCTGAAGCGTCGGGTTGGAGGAGCTCCGGAATTTAAGTGTTTGGCCGGTTTCAATAAGGCAAAAAAAGTTGTTTCCACGCTCAATGATTGAGGATATAATGACGCCGTCGTCCATTGTGTCAGAATGTAGCTTAAGGCTTCCAAACAATCAACCTAATGTATTTATTTGAGTATAACGCGCACCCCTAATTTTCAATTAAAAATCAATATAACATTTAGTGTCACTTTTTCTCGGCTCGGTAACAATCACACCGTACAGAGCGATAAAAATGTAGCTCATAGCGGTCAACCTTGGCTTATAGCTGCTCTTCCAAATGATTACAAGTCCCGTATAAAGGTTGTAGTACGCCGTACTTTATATAAAATGATAAAAAAGGCTAACAATGCCGGATTAAAATTTACAAATTAACTATCTGGCTATCTAGTTAGCTATCTGGGTATCTAGCTAGCTATCTATTTGCTATCTCTTAGCTATCTGGCTAGCTAGTTGGCAATCTATACATCTGGGTAGGCTCTCAGTCGTACAGGAAAGGTCCATCGATGAACAGGTTTCTTCAGCCGTCATCTGTACTTCTTTGAAGGTGTCGGACGTTTCGCTTCTTATCCAAGAAGCTTCGTCAGAAAACTAAAGTCATACTGGTAGTTTCAGCCCTATATATTCCTACTGTCCAGACATGGCGTGGCGGTGCCGGACTCTGCTATGATTGGTCCCTGCTCTCCACGACTGCGACTCCACTGATTGCTTCTATTGTCCTGACTGACGACTGGCCTGATTGCCCAATTTGCCCTGGTATCACCTTATCAGCATAACTAAGCCTATGTTGCCCAAGCAGTCTGTTGTACAAACGAAAATGTCCGACACCTTCAAAGAAGTACAGATGACAGCTGAAGAAACCTTTTCATCTATTAACTATCTATTAGCTATCTACTGTATTAGCTATGTATTAGGTAGCTCGCTATCTGGCGCGATATCTACAGTATTAGCTGGGCTGTTATGAATTTAGGGAAGCCATTAGAATGTTTCATCCCCTTCATATATTACACGCAGAGAACACAACAAATTAATGAATAACTAGTTTTTCAAATCTGAAGTCAAGAATAATGACGGGCTGAATAAAACGTGGCATGCCAGATTTGTCCCCCCAGGACCTTTGGTCTAAGCACTACCGACTCAACCATAAAAAACGCAATTGTTTTTTTTTTTTTAATGTGGCTTAACTAGAATATAGAAAAAAAAGAAACAAGTACATTTAAGATGAAATGGCATTCGTCCATTTCATCATAAAAACTTTCGTCTTTTCATTTGGGCTTTTCCCTTCAAGGGGTCGCCACAGCGAATCAGTGTCCTCCATCTTCAGACGTTTGATTTGCAAGTTTGTTTTGGCCAAGCCTTTACGTAGGACACCCTTCCTGACAAAACCTTCTGTATTTATCTGAGCTTGGGACCGGCACAGGAAGACACTGGCTTATGTCCCCTTGTAGCTATAGAACAAGCAACTCTATGAACTTAATAAAGATGAAGATGCTCAGTAAAAAGGTGCCAAACACAAAATGGGCATCGGCACAGCAACATTCAAATAAAGTAAAACTATACTCACCATTTGATGGCAATGCTCTGATCTTACCGTGAAATAGAACATTTTCACAAATTCAAACAGTGAGCTTTGAATTTTTGGACTCATGCTGCACCCTTTTTACCTTTTCCAATTTTTTTTTTTGTTATAATCATTCCGCTAAGTGAGTGAAAAGCCAGAGAACATTGTGAACACATCGAAACAATCCAGAGCACAGGGGAGGCAAAAGGGGGGGGGGGGGGTTGGAGTGAAACAGAAGAGAGCTGAAGTCGTTGCTCCTCAACCCTGATTGACTGAAGGCGCAAAGGCGATTTCTTGTTAAACTGTAGAAAATCTGAAAATGAGGGTGTTTTTTTTTGGGGGGGGGGGGGGGCAGCATGTGGAACACGGCGCCTGTGCTACTGGGAGAATGACAACATGTAGACCTGCACAAATGAAACTGAAAAAAAACAGGTTCCGTAGACCAGGGGCCCCTATCCACGGGCCCGTGAACCGGTACTGGACCAGGGCCCATTTAGGACCGGGCGCCGCAGAGACAGACCCCAGCTGAGAGCAGACGTATCAGAAATATGCGCGACTTCGAGGGGAATCGTGGAGCCAGTCAATGGCATGGCGACCATTTGCGGTACGTGTTGTGATTTATGGGACACTTTTCAGCCGCGTTTATGAGCCTTGAAGCCGCAAAGACCGAATTTGCTGAGCTTGAACAATTTCTTTCTGAAAAAGGAGCGTGAGTGAGTTGGAAAATTTTGAGCAGCAGCATTCGCGGCTGTCAAATTTATCTGATCAGTCAGCATCGTATCACAGCTTTTGATTGGCCCACTGTTAGTCTGGCTAGCAGCCCCTGATTTCCAACCTTTGTCTGGTCGGCGCGCATATGGATGCATTCAATTTTTCAAATGTGTATTTTATTTTTTAATTATTTCACAGAATTTCAGCACTGTGGTTGACCACTTCGCACAGTGCCGTCACTGTGCAGAGGTGTGTGGTTCAATTCTGGGCCCTCACCTTCGCATGTGGAGGTTGCATGTTTCAACCATGGCTTTTCTCGGGTACACTGGGGTGGTGGGTTGGGGAACATGCACGGCCAAAATTGACCACAGTTGTGAGTGGGAATGGTTGATGGTCTATTCTGTGGCCTGTGAATGGCTAGTAACCAGTTCAGGGTGTCCTCACACACGAGTTAGACAGACCAGATTCCCCAAGACTTGCGACAGACTTGAAAATATGGCCCGAAATCATAAATGGACAAAATTGCCTTCACTTTGATTTAGGGTACAATGTGATGTTGCAATTTGGAATTTGTGGGGGGGTGGGGGGGTGGGGTGGATTTTTGGCGTTTGCATTCATTGGCAAATGACAGTACAACCGAGGTATGTTGGTAACCTTTGTACATCGAAATCCGAAATACTGTATTTCCTGGTGTATGCGGCGCAGTCAAAAGCCATGATTTTATTTTTTTGAGATCACCCTGCACCTTACGACAGTGCGACTGAAGTCACATTGAGACACATGTCTGGCAACGACTGTCAGCAGCCACCCCCCACCACCCAGAACAAGTAGTGCATGCTGGGATATCTGAAATTGTGTTTCATTTCTATAATCTCTGAAAATTACTTCGCAAGGTGGATTTTTTTTTGGCTTGTTTTTGTATTTAGTGTCCAAATAAAACGAATTACCTTTATCTTTGAAAATTTCAAGATCAAAATGTTCCATGAAAACGCCTAAGGAGCATTAACATATTAAAGAAGGAAGATTGGTCATTTCTGAAAATTATATTTCTTTTTGTATTGTGATCAACTCACTGGAATAATTTTGAGCTGATAAAAATGCAGAAAATACCACACATTGTACGATTCTGCAAATTCTATTTTGGTGTTTGCCATCAAACAAGGAAAGTGATGGCAAAATCTGACTGTTTTGTTGACATTCCATTTTCTTGGGTGCATAATGTAAGCCCAGCCTCTACTCTGGCGCCTTATAATACGGTGCGCCTTATGTACGGAAAACCTTTTGAAACATGTCGTTCATTTTAGGTGCGCCTTACACAGGTAACATCCGATTTACGACCGGCGCGAGTTACGGCCACCCGTACTTACGACCACGACCGCCAGACGGGGGCAAGGGGGGCTCGGATCGAGCACCGAAATCAAAGTTCAGGGTAATACAAAGTACAAATACAAATTGACAGTGTCCCGTTTTTGTACCCGCTGTCCTGAAGAAGGAAGTGTGGAAGCGAGGAGACGTGGCCCCGCCCCCAGCTTTCAATCCGAACGTGACAATATCGTTTATTTGCCGGAGAAGCATTGCACAAAATGATGATACAAAATAACTGTTTCGTAACAAATGCGTACGACAATTTTCTCCAACATGACAGCACAAAAATCGGGGGGAGGGAGGGGTGTCCACCGACGCCGAGGCGGAGCGGGTCGGATCGCCGCGACGCAAACGCCGCGTCGGGCTCACGGTCGGCATCGCTGCCTCTTTGAGACAGGTGACCTCTTCTAGCTTCTCCGTTAGCACGGAGAGTGATTTTTGGACAGCTGTTTTTTTTTTTTTTGTGGTTTTTTTTGGACAGCTCGTGGTACATGCGTGGGAATCCGTGCGGATTTGGGTCAGCAGAAATCGTGTGGGCGGACACAGTAATAATGATCGATAATACGAAATATAAAATGATGATGACACTAAAAGTTATAAGATTTATAAATAAATACGTCTGTGTAAGCTCTCAGTCGTACAGGAGTGGTCCATCGATGAGAAGGTTTCTTCAGCCGTCATCTGTACAAAAGTGAAGGTTTCGGACGTTTCGCCTCCTATCCAAGAGGCTTCGTCAGCGAACTAAAGTCTGACTGGTCGTATTGGCCCCATTTATATATCCCTAATGTCCAGACCTGGTGGCGCCGGACACAGCTATGATAGGTCCCTACTCTCAGGTTGGGGGAGGCGCGGGACCCCCCCCCTGTGGCCCCACTGATTGTTCCTACATTCCTGACTAACGATTGGCCTATTACACCCACTCCCCCCGGTATCACCTCATCAGCATAACGACCCTCATCAGCATTGCGAAAGTTGCCTAACCTGTTTTGCCTGAGCAGGCTATTGTATGAACGATCCAAATTGAACCTCACACCACCAGACCGGTTTAATGAAGGATTTTGTTGTTTTATAAGGATCGCCTCTTTTACCCCCCTTTCAAACCATCTATGTTCTTTCGCTAAGATTTTAACCTCATTGTCGTCAAATGAGTGGTTAGTAGCTTTTAGGTGCAAATGTACTGCCGATTGAGGCCCACTAGTATTATCCCTGCGATGTTGATAAAGTCTTTTTTTGAGAATTTGTTGAGTCTCCCCAATGTACTGCTCTTTACAATTTTCATTCTTACAATGTATGGAATAAACTACATTACTTTGTTTTTCATTTGGTAGCCTATCTTTTGGATGCACTAATTTTTGTCTTAACGTGTTTATCGGTTTGAAATAAGTAGGAATTTTATGTTGCCAAAGGACTCTTTGTAATTTTTCCGAGACTCCTGCAATGTACGGTACTGCTACTCCTCTCCTTTTAGAAACTGACTTTTAGAAACAAACTGAAACCGGATCACATCTGCCAATTATTAGAAATCTGCCTTAATACTACGTATTTTCAATTTCGGGAAAAATTTTATAAACAAATCCATGGTTGTGCTATGGGCTCACCAGTTTCACCCATAGTGGCTAATCTTTACATGGAAGAGATGGAGAAACAGGCCCTCACATCCTTCCCAGGGACAAAACCTAGACACTGGTTTAGATATGTGGACGATACTTTTGTCATAATTAAGAAACAAGAAATTCAATCCTTCACAGATCATCTCAACTCTGTAGACTTCAACATTAAATTTACTCGTGAGGACATTCAAGAGAACCAACTAGCCTTCTTGGATTGTAAAGTAATTATAAAAGAGGACAGAGCGCTAAAAACAGAAGTCTTTAGGAAGGCTACGCACACTGACCAATACTTACTTTTTGACTCTAACCACCCTTTACAACATAAACTAGGAGTTATCAGAACCCTCCAGCATCGGGCTAAACTAATACCAACCAGCACTGAAGGTAGAGAAAAGGAGTCAAAACATATCAGGAGAGCACTCACTAACTGTGGGTACCCTCAGTGGTCATTCAACAAATGTCAGAAAGAAAGAATAGCGAAGGCAAAATCTGACTGTTTTGTTGACATTCCATTTTCTTGGGTGCATAATGTAACCCCAGCCTCTACTCTGGCGCCTTATAATACGGTGCGCCTTATGTACGGAAAACCTTTTGAAACATGTCGTTCATTCTAGGTGCGCCTTACACAGGTAACATCCGATTTACGACCGGCGCGAGTTACGGCCACCCGTACTTACGACCACGACCGCCAGACGGGGGCAAGGGGGGCTCGGATCGAGCACCGAAGTCAAAGTTCAGGGTAATACAAAGTACAAATACAAATTGACAGTGTCCCGTTTTTGTACCCGCTGTCCTGAAGAAGGAAGTGTGGAAGCGAGGAGACGTGGCCCCGCCCCCAGCTTTCAATCCGAACGTGACAATATTGTTTATTTGCCGGAGCAGCATTGCACAAAATGACGATACAAAATAACTGTTTCGTAACAAATGCGTACGACAATTTTCTCCAACATGACAGCACAAAAATCGGGGGGTGGAAGGGGTGTCCACCGACGCCGAGGCAGAGCGGGTCGAATCGCCGCGACGCAAACGCCGCGTCGGGCTCACGGTCGGCATCGCTGCCTCTTTGAGACAGGTGACCTCTTCTAGCTTCTCCGTTAGCAGGGAGAGCGATTTTTGGACAGCTGTTTTTTTTTGTTTTTTTGTGTTTTTTTTGGACAGCTCGTGGTACATGCGTGGGAATCCGTGCGGATTTGGGTCAGCAGAAATCGTGTGGGCGGACACAGTAATAATGATCGATAATACGAAATATAAAATGATGATGACACTAAAAGTTATAAGATTTATAAATAAACTGTCAACATGTTGGTATATAATAGTATTCAATAGAAAACATTGCTTAAAAACAACAGATTGACATCGTATACTATCCTGTCGTATAGGAGATGCCAGCGTGTCGTCATTTGTTATGAAAACGTGATCCTCGCGTCAGCCATTTTGAATGCTTTTCGATTTACGACCGTTTGACGACGACCGTTTTGTCGGAACGGAACCCGGTCGTAACTCGGATGTTACCTGTACAGTGAGACCTCAGCTTACAAACTTAATTAGTTCCCAGACAGAGTGTGTAAGCCAAAAAGTGTGTATCACAAAAAAAATTCCCATAGGAAACCATTAAAATGGGAATAAGCCGTTATGAAATTGGGGAAACCATTAGAATCAGAATCAGAAAGCCTTTAATAGTCCCAGAATGGGTACATTTGCAATCTACAGCAGCGATTTTAAACGGTGTGTGTGTGTGTGTGTGTGTGTGTGTGTGTGTGTGTGTGTGTGTGTGTGTGTGTGTGTGTGTGTGTGTGTGTGTGTGTGTGTGTGTGTGTGTGTGTGTGTGTGTGTGTGTGTGTGTGTGTGTGTGTGTGTGTGTGTGTGAAAACATACAAAGTATTCTAGGCATAATAAAACTGTCTGAGGACTGACTGAAATGTATAACTGTGCAAAAATGTTTCCTAAAGAACTATACAGTGAGACCTCAACTTACGAACTTAATTGGTTCCCACACAGAGTGTGTAAGGCGAAAAGTGTGTATCTAAAAAAAATTCCATAGGAAACCATTAAAATGGGAATAATCCGTTTTCGGGTTTCCATAAAATATACTTTTCAACTAAATAAGCCTTAAAACTACACACACCATACCTTATTCTATGTATGATAAATGTGCTATTGTATTGTAATGAAAGAAATACACTTCACTGTATAATAAAGTCACTTTATTTACATTTGTGATGGTCATTGATGGCTTGATGGAATGGCGTTGGAGGTCAAAGGTCAGAGGGAATTGCTGTTTGGAAAGAGAGGCCCATTACATGATGACTGTAATTAAAGAAATAAACTGTGCTGTAAAATAAAGTTTTATTTACCTTTTTGATCGTCGTTGATGGCTTATGGAAGGAGAGTCACCTTCCATAAGGACTGTTGGTAACTTAACCTCTGGTGTGGCTTCTCTTCTTTTTTCTTTGGAGACTCCTCATCATTTTTGCTGATTAAAAACATCTTAATTGACACCTGTTGGTTTCTGACTTGTAAGGTCTTACGAAGCTGAGGCATCACATTATCGTTCATCATGGTGATGATTGTCATAGCCGCAGTCTTTTCTGGATGGAACTGTTCGGTAAAAGCCTCCACATCATTCCACTTTGGCAACATTGCCTTGAGGAGCTCACTTGATGCTGCTGCCATCTCCTCCTCGCCCTCAGATGTTCTCGAACCATCCGTTGCTGGCTTTAAAATCCTCAATAAGCGCAGAAATTCCATGTTGGCGCATGGCGATATCGGCGTGAATTAGCCGTGCTTTCTCGCATAAAATAGCTTTACTCACGCTGTCGCCAGATAGCTGCTTTTCGTTAATCCAAATTAACAGAAGTTTTTCAACTTCTTCAATTGCCCAAGACCGTCACTTTGAGAGCACGGAAACACCTTTTGCAACAGACGTACCTTTGATGGCTTCTCTGTTCCGGAGAATGGTAGCAATGGTTGACTTAGCATACCCGTGCTCGGCCACTAAATCACACAAACACACACCTCGTTCGTGTTTTTCAATTACACTAAAGTCTCGTTATATCGATATCGGTTATATCGATAGTACCGCTTATTACGATACTATTTCCATGAACGCAAGGAGAAAATTACATGCGCGCAGGATCGGATATATCGATAGTCCCGGTTATATCGATATGTTTTCGGACTCCCGAGAATATCGATATAACGAGACTTTACTGTATATCCTTCTTCTCAGCGACTGTGATTTTATTTTATGTCTTCTTGGGCTGAACATGAGACTGTGGTGTTTTTTTTTTTTTTTTCGGTCCCATAATTTTTTTATAAATGTAAAATTATCAGCAAAAAGCTCAGAGGAGGCAATCGATGTGTGCATTCAATGGGAGGGGGTGTGGAAAGTAGCGCCGGCTGGAGTGCTGTTCGGTCGTGTGCTTCCGTCGAAGATCACTCCGCCAGATCCGAAGGTCCTGTGCTTTGGTGTTCTTCCGCCGAAGATTACTCCACCAGCCGTGGTGGGTGTTTATCATGAAAATAGTGTGTATTTCAAGGTTTATTTTTCATAAATTTGACGTTCGTAAGATGAAAAGTTCGTAAGATAAGGTGTTCGTAAGCTGAGGACTCACTGTATATGGAAACAGTTAGAAAATACTCCATTCATTGTGCTTTAAGACAGCTTCCAAAACAAGATGGGCGTCTCCGTGATGACGACGCACCCCCTCCTCCTCTCGCACGCACGCACGTTTGTCGATGTGACCACGATTACGTCGAGCGCGCCTCGCCTTTCACCTCATTACCGAACGTCATCGAGTGAGAGAGAAAGGAGGTGAGCGCCTCACTGACAGAATTGGGCTTGCGGTGTTACGATCCAAAACACGGCAGTGACATGGGCTTTGTTGACATGCGGTCCCCTGTCGGCGTCATCGCTCCTTGCTGCAATCTGCAAGAGGAAGGATGCGGAAACCTTGAAGCGCACCATAAGGGGAGGGGGGAACACAGGCGTCAAACTCTTGGTGGCGATGTGGTGACCTACATGCGGCACTGTCATCTGCGGCCACAAAGGCCACACTTTGTCGCGTTGCTAACTGCGCCCGCCGGTCGATCCTTTGCGCCAAACGAGAGGTCGCTTGACAATGTCTTGATGCACGCACGCAAACACGTCGTCGGTGCAGGAAAACAAACAACACACTTCTCCAGCGAGCACAGAATTGAGATGCGAACCGTGGACGGCAACTCAAATTCCTTGTGTGTTCTATGCACTTGGCCAATATATATGATTCTTATTCTGATTCAAAGTCATATATCAAAGACAAAACTCAACGTGGATGTTCCTGGTCATGGCCCAAGAGGATGGAGAGAATACGGTGTCAGAGACAATGGCGGACGACTGAGGCGGCTTGTCGGACAAATTCCAGGACCGGTTTGGCAAAAGACAAACGATGGCGCCTTCCTATACAGGATGAGCGATTGACTCTCCTTGCCAGCTTTTCAAAGTATGAGTCCTCATTGCGCCGATTTTCATTTTTTCAAAGTTGGAGACGCAAGCAGCGATGGCGGTAAAGTTGAGCGAGCTTGTTTGAAAACAGGGAGCAGGGCGGCTTCGTCAAACAGGCTTCAACCTGCTGATTGGCACTCCCAGTAAAAGTTTACCGTCAAACTAAACATCAAACAAAGAGCGACTGATCTTTTAGATTTACAACACTAATTAGAACCCGATATTCGCTAACAGAAAAACACGGTGTCAACAGGCATTAAGCAGAGGTCGGGAACCTTTTTGATTAGCCATAAAAGCAAATTATTAAGAAATGTCTATACAGTGATACCTCTGTTTACAAACCCCTTGGCTTACGAACTTTTCGGTTTACGAACGTTAAATTTATGACAATTTTACCTTGGCATACGAACTACTTTTCGGGATACACACGGAGCTGCCACAATGAGTGATGTATCCTAAAAGAAAATGGCAGCCGGCTTGTTTTGGTCCTCTATTCCCCGCCCGCAGTCGTCGGTTAAAGACACGTGATTGGTGATTATTGAATATTAAAGAGACAGGCAGACGACAAAGAGAGTGAGAAAATGGATAGAAAATAGTGACATTTGACTCGTTTCAACTTTGATAGTTCAAAGGCAGACTGTAGACTGCAAGGTTAAAATATCCCATCAATCAGGCTCCACAAACAACCCGCACAAGCCATCTGTACACTTTATGCAAAAAGCTATCAACCCAACTAAATAGAACACAATCGATGAGGAACTAGGTAAAATTATCGCAGAGAATGCACCTCCAAGGGATCATTCCTCAAGACGGTGAAAGAAGGCTACGTTCCTCATCAAGTGTTTAATGCCGATGAAACCACCCACTCTATTCCATCAAACCATCAAAGGACCATCACAAAGGTAAATAAAAGGACTTTATTATACAGTAGTTTATTTCTTTAATTACAATACCATAGCACATTTATTATACATAAAATAAAGCATATTTTGTGTAGTTTTAAGGCTTAGAAAATTAGAAAGTATAAAATTATGTTTTATGGGGACCTGGGAACGGATTATTCTCATTTTAATGGTTTCCTATGGGAAATTATTTTTTGGGATACACTTTTCACCTTACACACTCTGTCTGGGAACCAATTAAGTCCGTAAACCAAGGTATCACTGTACATACAAAGTGCACAATAAATTAATGAATATCTAGTTTTTGAATTTGAAGTAAAACATATTGATTTATTGTGGCTTACGTTGATAATTTGACATTTTGGTTTCGGACTGTAGAAAGTTTCATGGAATTTTCCAAGTTTGATTGGGTTTTGCGGGGCAAATAAAATGATGTGGCGGGCCAGATTTGGCCCGCCACATCAGTGACTTTGACACCTGTACCCAACAAGATAATCACGATTTGAAAATCGGAGACACATCGAGGCTGCCGTTTGGGACGTCAGTTTTTTGGATTGGATTGGATTGGATTTTCCTTTATTAGTCTCGCAGTGGAGACATTTTGGCCCTTTTCCGACAACCCTTGTCCGTTGTGAAGCGCAAATACGAAAGCAGAGTAGAAGGTCCCATTGGTTACTCATCATCGTGGCCCTGCCGTCTTTGCCTAATGTTGAAATAAATGACAAAACTTGAAGACACACGCCACCCAGATCTGAAAGCGGATTCCCGCTTCCTGGTAGGAAAGCGCTTCCACCGTACTGTGAGTGTATCGTGACTCACGCCTTGTATTGCACAGTCACACTTGGAAAGGCTCCTGTTGCGTCCTGGAATTTCCTGATATTCATCTGAAAAAAAGGCTTTACAAACCTTCCTTCGCAGCTGGCCACCTCTTTGGAACTTCCAGGTTAATCGTTAAACGGTTCGGGACATACGGCGTATGGCGGAGTCGGTAGGGGGAGGGGATTTGAGGAGGTGAGGGGGGGGGATCCCCCTGTGGTCAATTGTAAACCAGTGTTGCTCCCATCCACGAACCTATTCCTGCACCTTGAGCACCAGTGCGGTGACTTTTGCAGGTCAAAATTCCAATTCTCCCTCCCATAGCCCCCTTGTCGCCCCCGCCCCTTCTCGCTCTCTCTCGTTCTCTCGCTCTCTCGCACAAGCACAAGCACACGCTACTTGGAAAGGTTAAAAGTCCAAATTTATGGTAAGGTTGAAGCCGGCGACAAGCAGGTTTTCAGATGACTTCCGGTGTCAGGTCACACCTTGATTGTAGTTTTCCTACGGCAGATTAAATTCAGCCTGTACAATCTTGCAGGCTTGACGTCAGTCGAGGGGTGGCGGGGAGAAAGAGCGATTACTCACGATGTTTGACTTGCATTCCTGAACGGCACGTACCAGTGTGTGCCTCTTATTTCCCAAACAGGAAGTTGTAGATTGCCAAATCTCCCGCAAGAGTAAAAAAAAAAAATAGATTTATTGTTGCGGGCGGCGGGAGAGCTCGACTCCGATCCGACTTTTGTTGATGCATTTGTTTTTTTTTGTCTCAGTGAAACCAAACATCTTCGCATCGCGCTCGGTTCTGGCGATGTCAGTATTAAAATGAAAAGGGGGTGGGGGAGCTTGATTTATTTCACCGCGACGACAGCGCGCGTTGGCGTTTGTTAAGCCAGGAGAGGAAACGTGACTGCGCCTCATTGCAAAGAAGCACGAGGTGACAAATCGAACCCGGCGAGCACAGTCGAGAAACAGGAAGTGAGGGCTCCCTTCCAAAAACAACTTAACTCAAGTGTATTTCTAGACCACGTTTAAACAGACCAGCTGCGTGCAAAGTGCTGCACATGGACAACTATCATATAGCGGCACTCAGTTGTGAAGACAACAAGCATCGTGAAGAGCAAAAAGAGCCGAAATGGCAGGAGCCTCGCCTTAAACACTGGCGTATTGTCCGCCAACTCGGAACTCTCCAGCGAGTGCAAGGCTCGACAGCGCCCCGTTGTGATTGTTTTTGAACGTGTCTCAAATAACGTGTGGCGTTTGTGTTGAGTGTATGTGTGGCAAAGACCTCTTCTTCTTTTCCTTTCGGCTTTTCCCTCCAAGGGGTCACCACAGCGAATCAGTAACCTCCATCTTCAGAGGTATGATACGCATGTTTGTTTTGGCCAAGCTTTTACGTCGGATGCCCTTCCTGACACAACCCTCTGTATTTATCCGGGCTTGGGACCGGCACAAGAACACTTATGTCCCTTTGTGGCTACAGTACATGCAACTCGCTCAGTAAAAGGCTCCCAAACAGGGTAATTCCACTGATTGATGTCACCTGCGAAACACGCTCATCATGTGATACCCGGATGTTGTAAAGCCCTTTTAAGAGCATGCGCAGAATAAATGTTTGTTGAGTTCACAGACCAATGATTGATATGGCTGTGCATCATTATTCTCTCGTGAGTATTTGTAATCGCTCCAAAAAACTACTATATTTGTTACTGTTTAAAACGCTAGGACTGCTGCCAGAATGTCTAGCGCAACAGGTTATGGGCCCAGTACTACAGGCAGATGGTTCAGGCTTTTGTTCGATGGCGATGAGAAAAACTACGAGCTCTGGGAGACGAGGTTCCTTGCGCACATGGAGTTGCGAGGCCTCAGAGACGTTATTTTGGGCGTCCCAGACATTGAGGAAGACGGCGATGAAGCTCTCGCCAAAGATAAGGCTAAGAATGGAGAGGCATATGCAGAGTTGGTGCGGTGTCTGGACAATAAGAGCCTATCGCTGGTAATGAGGGACGCAAGACGTGACGGGAGAAGGGCACTGGAAATTCTCCGTGAGCATTATGCTGGAAAGGACAAGGAAAGGAGGTGTCCTAAAAGGCAAAGAAAGGGTCCAGAATATTTAAAGGAGTACATATGTAAAATTGAGTGTGATGATGACAAAACAGAAAATATTGACTATTTCTACAAGGTAACTTATGGTGTACCAAGGACTTTTAAAGAGGCTATGGAGTATGAAAAATCAAAAATGTGGGCTACTGCAATGGAAGAGGAGATGGAATCCCAGACAGAAGCTATGAGACAGTCACGGACTATGTTATTTGAGCAGAGACTATATTCACGTCATTAATAAGTGCAGGCGAGCATATTGGCGATGGTGCTAAAGGAGCTTCCTGACTTATACAAGCCGTTCGTTGTGCATGTCACCCAAACTAATGACAGTATGACTTTCGGCCAGTTCAAAACTAAACTATGAAGTTTTGAGAGTACTGAAAAATATGGAAAGGGTGACCAGTGTGCAGACTGAGACAACGTGATGAAAACCAATGGGACAACAAGATCGCGTGGGAGAAGGAGAGGAAAGAAAGTGGGACACGCCACAGTGAGGCCGACGCGGTCGAGGACGAAGCCGTGACTGTGTGAAGAAAGCTGATGACAAGATTGAGTCAGAGCATACATCTTTCTTTTTCAAGTTAAGTGACCGTCCCACACAAAGGGGCAACAAGAACGGCTTCATGGTCGACAGTGGCGCCACAGCACATATGAACGACGCCACAAAGGTCAAAATAGTCGACAAGAACTTCAAACCTGAGGACTACATAATCACTTTGTTTGGTCTGAAAACTTAAACTAAGCCTTAAAACTACACACAACATACCTTATTCTATGTATAATAAATGTGCTATTGTATTGTAATGAAAGAAATACACTGCACTGTATAATAAAGTCACTTTATTTACATTTGTGATGGTCATTGGTGGCTCTTAATTGACACCTGTTGCTTTCTGACTTGTAAGATCTTACGCAACTAAGGCATCACATTATCATTCATCATGTTGATGATTCTCATAGCCTTTTCTGGATGGAACTGTTCAATAAAGGCCTGCACATCAACTGTTGGATGGCCTGCTTCTGCTTGTCCTCTTGATGGCAAATCAAATCCTCTGTATTGAGGACATCATGATGGTCAGCAACAAGCTCCTCGATGTCATCTGCATCCACTTCGAGTCCCGTCGGTGCTGGCAGAGATTTTATTACAACAAAAGGCGTGAGTCCGTTGATTCCACGGACACTGAATAAAACGTGACAAAAGAAGGCAGGCGGGACGATCCGTCCAGCACATTCGCGATCCCGGAAAGCACCAACCTTACGCCATCGCTGCTAATAATCACCTCGGCAAAGCAAACTCTTGAATTTGCCAGCACAAGACACAGCGAGGCCTCGTAACATGTCACTAGTGAGGTGACAGCGACTCATTGAAATGTCCCAGTATCGTGATGAGGGGATCAACACGCACACCACGCACATTCACAATCCCGGAAAGCACCAAACTTACACGATCGCGGCTAACAATCACCTCCGGCAAAGCAAACTGTTGGACTTGCCAGCACAAGACACAGCGAGGCGCGATGCGTCGTAATCATGTCACTGGTGAGGTGACAGCGACTCGTTGAAATGAAATGAAATTCAAGTGTTCTCTTCGGCTGGCGGAGGTCGTGAGCGGCGGCCCCGCCCCAGCTGTCAACAATGACAATTTCGGTGTCATTAGTCACGTGAAAGCATCGACTAAATAACGCCTTTGTGTAAAGCTTTTAGGCGAAGGATGATAGCAATGGTGAACGGTACCGTGCTCTTTATTTGTAGAATGGTAGTAGAA
Organism: Hippocampus bargibanti; assembly: GCF_051943395.1. Taxonomy (NCBI): domain Eukaryota; kingdom Metazoa; phylum Chordata; class Actinopteri; order Syngnathiformes; family Syngnathidae; genus Hippocampus; species Hippocampus bargibanti. Next base: position 26,098,797 of record NC_142734.1, read on the forward strand.
AGTTACTCTCAGCGAAGTGACACACCGCGTGAGAGATGTATCAGGCTGAGATTCACACGACAGCCGCGGTGTGCACATGTGACGCCACAAACGCACACCTCCTTCGTGTTTCTCAATGGTCTCCTTCTTCTCCTCAACGGTGATTATGAGGGGATCATCTTGCATTAATTTCCTAATAGTGAAATTATCTGCAAAAAGCTTCTCGGAGGCGATCGAAGTGTGAATTCAGGGGGGGGGGGTGCGCCGGCTGGAGCGCTGTTCGGTTGTGTGCTTCCGCCGAACATCCCTCCGCCAGATCCAAAGATCACTCCGCCAGCCGTGCTGGGTGTGTATCGCGAAAAGTAATGCGTATTTCAAGGTTTAATGTTCATAAATTTGACGTTCGTAAACCGAAAATTTCATAGGTAAGGTAAACTGAGGTCTCACTATACTTTGCTAAAAACGATAGACTGTGAGAATATTGCCAATATTTTTTTCTTCGGTAGCCCTCATCCTCTTCCGTACAACAGTCGGTCAGTTGACCAATAGTACATTTCTACGGCGGCTGTGTGTGGACAATCTTAGCGGGCGCGCGCTCGGTCTGCAGCTCTTCGCCACCGCTCGCTGGCGCTTGCCGCCTACAGAGTGCGCACGCACTGTACGCACGTCGAGTGTTGTTTTCGTGTTTCCGTTGAGCAGCCGGACTCTTCTCAAGAACCGGGCTATTTGGATTTTGCCATAATTTTGAGGATGTGAGTGTGACGGCTTCGCAACATGGACTGACTCGAATCGGATATTTCTCCAGGCTGTTTCTCACAGCAAGAACCGGAAAGAGTGAATTTGATGCTAACGCTAGCTGGCGACCCAACTTAGCTTGCCGCTTGGCAGCCGCTTTGACACAGCAACAGGTACTCAGTCAATTTCCGGTCAGCTCCCCTGCGTGTTTTGCTTCACGTCTCGTCTTCCTCAGACTGCATTTCTTTCTTTGGCTGTTGTTAGCGTCGGCGGGTTAGCCTTCAACTTCCGTCAGCTGCTAGCTGATGTGTAGCTCTAGTTATTGCCTCCCAATGGTGGAAAAAGTATTAAAATCTTTCAACGGTAAGTTCAATGCTCCATGTTGAAACGCTAATACGCATTTTTTTTGTCTGTGATTTATTTATTTATATTTTAAATAAAGCTTTAGTACACAAACATGGGTGTGGGTCATCAACACGTCACCGAGATGTCAAAAAAGAGCACAGTACCATAACATAAGATCAGATACCGTTTTTTTTGTAAACATGCGTCAATATCGAACACAAAAAAACACACATGGCCAGCACCACTCGCGCACACAGTGGTGCTTGACGTATCCAAATTTTTGAAGCACAAAATATAAATCACCGAAGAGGACACACTTTTTCAGGACGTGTGTGCGCGTGTGCGTGTGTGAGAGTGTTAAGTGTAAAATTTCGCTCAAGACTCCCCTGTTTTGTACTGTGTGTCATTTAGATTCCTTGAGTGGTTTGAGAGCTGCGAGTGGCCCTCAAGGAGGCAGCATGGCCCCCAAGGACATCATGACAAATTCCCATGCCAAATCCATCCTCAATGCTATGAACTCTCTCCGCAAAAGCAGCACACTCTGCGATATAACACTCAGGGTGGAAAATGCTGATTTTCCAGCTCACCGGATTGTTTTAGCAGCCTGCAGTGACTATTTCTGCGCCATGTTTACCAGTGAGGTAACTCCAAACGGATTCATCACTTTATTTTTTAATTAATCAATCCATCCATCCATCCATTTTTATTTAAGGTGGGCAACTTCATGAGCAGCTCAGAGTTCAAATGAGGTTGGATCTTTAAAAAAAAAACATTGGCTGAAATCAAAGTTTTTATGAGCTTTAAAGGTGAAAAGGGTACCTTTTCTTTTCCATAGTCATAATGCCACAGACACAGAACAATAATATTCTTTGCCAGAAAGTATAGTTTGTTCTTACAGTTTTTTTTCTTTTAGCATCACCAAAATATCTTTTTCAAAACAATTTGAGACTGTTTTGCAGCCTCAAAGTCTTGTTGAATCCCCCAAAATGAAGGGAAGGTATTGGCAGGTGAGGGCAGGGAAGTGCAAAATCTGGCCTTCATCGGAAACACAACGTTGAACAAAATGTTCTTCTTCTTCTCCCCAAATGCATGTTAGCTCGCTGAGAAGGGCAAATCGTTTGTGGACATCCAGGGACTGAGTGCGTCGACGATGGAGATCTTGTTGGACTTTGTCTACACGGAGACGGTGCTGGTCACGGTGGAGAATGTGCAAGAGCTGCTCCCTGCTGCGTGCTTGCTGCAACTTAAAGGTCGGTTGCGGCGGCACTTGGTTCCAAGACGACGAGTTCACTGACTCTTTTTGCTCTCCTCAGGGGTAAAAAGAGCCTGTTGCGATTTTTTGGAGAGCCAACTCGATCCATCCAATTGTCTGGGTATCCGTGACTTTGCCGAAACACACAATTGCCTGGACCTGATGCAAGCTGCCGAGCTCTTTTCCCAGAAGCATTTCTCAGAAGTGGTTCAGCACGAAGAGTTTATGCTGCTGAGCCAGACCGAAGTGGAGAAGCTCATCAAATGTGACGAAATACAAGTAAGGAAACTGAACGTTTGCGGGGGATTGAGAGAGGGGGAGATATGTGAAGAGACAGGGGGAGGGGGGGCATAGAGATTGAGAAAGAAAATGAGACAGAGATGGGTGAATGAGAGAGAGAGAGGGAGGGAATGAGGGAAAGGGGGGAGACAGAGATTGGGAGACAGAGAGAGAGACTGGGAAAGGTGGGAATGAGAGAGGTTGGGTGAGAGGGGGAAGGAGCGAAGAGTGAGAGAGAGAGAGCGAGAGAGGGAGGGGAGTGAAAAGAGAGAGTGAGAGGGAGAAAGAAGAGTGAAAGGGAGAGAGGTGCCGGGGGTAAGAAAGAGACACCGCTAACAGATTCCGGCGGTGCCCATCGTGTGCCAAACCGATTCAGATTTTCATGTTTCATAGCTATGGAAAATAGTGATGGTAAAATGAGGCATCATGAAGTAATGAGGCTTTCCATCCAAAAGGTTCGCTTCTGGGCCGAAGCCTCATTTGTTCTATTGCGCCATCATATGGAAAATCAATGTCATGACAGAAAGAATGATTCAAATGCTATCATGGATTTGATGGGGTCAACGTGTGCAAGAGGATTAGGGCCAACAATGAAAAAAAAAAGTTGACATGATTCTCACTTTTATCTCAGAATGCAGACTTTAACTCATTCGCTGCCAATCACGAATTTATTCGGGAACTGAAAATGTGCCGGAGAATGCCATTCGCGAGTTTATTTGATTTTCGCTTTTTTTTTGCGGGAGAGTGAAGATCAAGTCTCGGTCTATCTTGTGTGTAAATTTCAGAACTGTAGGTAATGTAATTCCCTCCTACGAGGGCCCAACAGTTGCACTTTGCTCCAAAAAAGCACCCTCAGATCGCCCCGTGAAGCACATGGAGGAAGCGGGCCTCCTTTTCATTGTTTTCATGGAAGAGAGAGCGGCAATCATGGCGAAGCATTTTCATCAAATTCCAAGCAGTCTACCCTGGCAGAGTATTGGAATGGCAGCATAGCTGCACATCTAACTAAGGGTGATCTGTCGGTGACTCGGAGCCGGATCCGGATTACTCCGATGAGTGGCTGCCATCAGGCTCGACAAGCAGCCGCAGAAGCAGGCCAGACCACCCCCCGCCCTCCCCCTGAAGTCCAGGTGCGCATTGGTGTGTGTAAGTTTTATTTTGTTTGCTAGGAGAATTCCTCCTGCAGTAATCTGTTAAGAATTCAGATGTTCGAAAAGCCCACTTTGTCGAGTTATATCCTGTTATGTTCCTCCTGTGACATCACAAGCGCACCTGTGATGCCACTGTTGTCTCTTTGTCGATGCCTTTTTTACCTCTTTGCTGTGACATGAAAATGGTACAGTATGATGATGTTCGTAAATATTTCTACAGAGCACAGACCACAACTCCCACAGAGTGCTAAAAGGCAGATGGAGAAACATCAGCCACGCTAAAAAGAACTACAGTATTGAACACACACACCCACTTGTATATAGCTCACGCACACACTTGTAAATACAGTGATACCTCAGCTTACAAACTTAATTGGTTCCCAGAAAGTGTGTGTAATTTGAAAAGTTCATCTTCCAAACATTTATTTCCTCGAAGAAACTTAAAATGAGAATAATCCGTTACCAGGTCCCCATAAAACACATTTTCTATGGAATAAGCCTGAAAACTACACAAAATATACCTTATTTTACATATAATAAATGTGCTATTGTAATGTAATTAAAGAAATAAATGGTACTATATAATAAAGTCGTTTTATTTACCTTTGTGATGGTAGTTGTCAATGGATGGTAGCAAATGTCGACTTAGCGTAATGGTACTGGCAGTGTTTAAAATAATGTCTGCCCGGAGGCCCGGGGCGGACAACTTTTACGTCGGGCGTACAACTGTCAAAACGTCTCGGCCCGGGTGGCCGACGACTTCTTCAAGAATTTTGTATTTTATTTTTTCAAATCAAACGTTTGCTTTATCCGATAAAGCAAAAGCTACAAGCAAACCGCTACAAGCCACGTGAACTCCTCTTTCTAAGCGCCTTTAAAAACTCTCAAGTACACTTTACAGTCACGGTCCAATGTACGTTTACGTTTTGTAGCGTCATAAATTTTGTTAGCTTCTTTTGGGTCTTCTGGGGCTGAGGTTCTGTGCATCTACTTTGAGAAACGATATTGAAATGCACGACCTTATAACGCTCGGCTTTTAGCAGACAACGCAACGCAAACATTGCATTGTGCACCATGACGACAAACGACAACTGGAGCAAAATCTTCAGCAAGGGATATTTACATAAATTAAGCAAGGGAGAATTTGTGGTAGGTAGTTCCTTAATTAAAAAATCCTTTATACTTCGCACAATTTTTTTTTTTTTTTTCTTTGGGCGATTAGTCATCTTATTGTGTTTCAAGTTGTGAAAAATGGGACAGGCAAATTTATGGCCGGGCAGGCAACTTTTCAGAGTTGTCTGCCCTGGTGTCCGCTAACTTTTTGTCATGAGTTTCAGACACTGGTACTGGGACAGCTAAGTCACACAAACGCACATCTTGTTCGTGTTTTTCGTTTGATCTCCATCTTCTGCTCGACCGTAATTTTCTTTTGTGTCCTCTTCGGCTTAACACTAGCCTGTGGTGGGGTCTTTTTCAGTCCCATAATAGCAAAGGTACTCCACTCGATAACAAACCACGTCTGCACTCAAAGAAAGGTGGTGATGAAAATGTGGCACTGTTCGACCATGTGATTTGGTGTTCATCCGCCCAAAACTAGTCCGCCAGCCACCTGTGGTTTGGTCGTCTGGCGAAAAATAGTCCATTACCCAAGACTATATGCTTGCGAATTTAATGTTCCTGAGGCGAAAGGTTCATGAGCTAAAGCGTCCGTAAGCTGAGGTATCGCTGTAGTTCAAACACATGCACACATCTGTAAATAGATGTTTGTTCTGTTTCTGTTTCTGAATCGGTTATAAATCTAAATAAATGTAGTTTTGTCATCAAGTCTTTTTTCTTTTGTTGTTTCACAAAAGTAAACAAGCGTCCAGATGTTTGATGTGTCACTCGAAGTTAAAAATATGGTCCTTGATCACATTTCTGCTTGAATTCGCTTCTTTGCAGAAAAAGCTCATTTTCTTTTGGGTATTTAGCAAGAAACCGCCTGATTTTAACAGCCAATATCTCCAGAACCAAATAAGCTAGGAATTAACTTTATTTTCTGATGAAAGAATTCTAAGATTTCTAACGCTGTATTGAATGTTTTATGTAGTTCTAAAACTCAATATTCTGTGGGTCCTGCAATTTGAGTGAAAATGACGAAAAACCCTTGGCACTGGAGTGGACACATCCTTGCACATGTCTGGCAGTAAATGAGTTAAAAGTCAGAATTCAAAACGATGAGTTGGCGATGCCGATCCTTTGGTGAAGTCGGCACAGCTACTCTGCAGGCGCTTTGTTTGCAGGTGGACTCGGAGGAGCCCGTCTTTGAAGCGGTACTCAACTGGGTCAAACATAAGCGAAAAGAGAGAGAGCCTCATTTGCCAGACATGCTGGAGTTTGTCCGGATGCCCCTGCTGACACCCCGCTACATCACAGACGTCATTGATGCCGAGGTGAGACATGCCGCCCCTCACGCTCGTCGCCTGGGAAATTCCTTTTAACCACCTGGCGACCTTGCAGCCCCTCATTCGCTGCAGTCTGCCCTGTCGCGACCTTGTCGACGAAGCCAAGAAGTTTCACCTCCGCCCCGAGTTGAGGAGCGAGATGCAAGGCCCCCGCACACAAGCCAGATTAGGTGGGTGTCTTATTTTTCCTTCGCTGACCTTGTTTGCCATCTGCATCTTCAAGTTTTCTTCCCTCCCCCTTCAGGGGCCAAAGAAGTCCTGCTGGTGATCGGCGGCTTTGGCAGCCAGCAATCTCCAATTGACATTGTGGAGAAATATGACCCGAAAACTCAGGAGTGGACCTTCCTCCCGGTGAGTAGCCAACCGAACCGGAGCGCCGCAACCGACAGCGCCAAACTCTCAAGCGGCGAACGGGTATGTTCACGCAGAACATTGCCAGGAAACGGCGTTACGTCGCCACGGTGTCTCTCCATGATCGGGTCTATGTGATCGGAGGTTTTGACGGACGGTCCAGGCTCAGCTCCGTGGAGTGTCTGGACTACACGGCGGACGAGGACGGCGTCTGGTACACCGTCGCCACCATGAATGTGCGCCGTGGCCTGGCTGGAGCCACTACCCTTGGAGGTGAGATGAACTCTGGGGGACACTTGATTTGTTCACCCCGAGTCACTCTTGACAAGAAATAGAGAACACGTGTCAAAGTCAAGGCCCGGGGGGCAAATCTGGCCCACCACCTCATTTTATTTGGCCCGCGAAAGCAAACCAAGCATGTCAAGTGCTAAAACCCCGACCAAAATTTCAAATTGTCCCATGTAAACCACAATAACAGTCCGTCTGTGTAAGCTCTCAGTCGTACAGGAGTGGTCCATCGATGAGAAGGTTTCTTCAGTCGTCATCTGTACAAATTTGAAGGTTTCGGACGTTTCGCCTCCTATCCAAGAAGCTTCGTCAGCGAACTAAAGTCTGACTGGTCGTATCGGCCCTATTTATATATCCCTAATGTCCAGACATGGCGGCGCTGGACACAGCTATGATAGGTCCCTACTCTCAGGTTGGGGGGAGCATCCAAAAGATAGGCTACCAAATGAAAAATAAAGTAATGTAGTTTATTCCATACATTGTAAGAATGAAAATTGTAAAGAGCAGTACATTGGGGAGACTCATCAAATTCTCAAAAAAAGACTTTATCAACATCGCAAGGATAATACAAGTGGGCCTCAATCGGCAGTACATTTGCACCTAAAAGCTAGCAACCACTCATTTGACGCCAATGAGGTTAAAATCTTAGCGAAAGAACATAGATGGTTTGAAAGGGGGGTAAAAGAAGCGATTCTCATAAAACAACTAAATCCTTCATTAAACCGGTCTGGTGGGGTGAGGTTCAATTTGGATTTGGATCGTTCATACAATAGCCTGCTTAGGCAAAACAGGTTAGGCAACATTCGTAATGCTGATGAGGTGATACCGGTGGGGGTGGGGGTAATAGGCCAGTCGTTAGTCAGGAATGTAGGAACAATCAGTGGGGCCACAGGGAGTGGTCCTCTGCTCCCCCCAACCTGAGAGTAGGGACCTATCATAGCTGTGTCTGGCGCCGCCATGTCTGGACATTAGGGATATATAAATAGGGCCGATACGACCAGTCAGACTTTAGTTCGCTGACGAAGCTTCTTGGATAGGAGGCGAAACGTCCGAAACCTTCAAATTTGTACAGATGACGGCTGAAGAAACCTTCTCATCGATACACAATAAGTCATTATTTTTTACTTCAAATTTGAAAACTAGTTATTTCTGTATCAGAATCAGCTTTATTGCCAAGAATGTAGAACACACAAGGAATTTGTTTCCGGTAGAACACGCTGCACTAGTACCATCGTCATAAAATTGCAAAGAGGCACTATACTGTTTTATTTGGGTTACTGTTTAAAGCGTTAATGGCTTGGGGGAAGAAGGTGTTTAAATGTCTGCTGAATTTGGTGCGCATGGATCGGCAGCGCCTGCCTGAAGGGAGTAGCTGGAAAAGGTGGTGGGCAGGGTGCAGAGGGTCTAGTAGGATTTTCCGCGCCCTTGTTTGGATTCTTGCAGTGGTGCCAATGATTTTTTTCCGCCATCCTAACTGTCCGCTGTATGTAAAATGTGGAGGGGATGAGACATTCTAATGGCTTCCCCAAATTCATAATAGCCTCGAGAGGAAACCGTAAAATGTGGCCCGCGGCAAAAAATGACTTTAACACCCTTGCTTCAATACTTTTGAGTGTATTGAACATGAACGTGAATTATAAATTGTACCTTAGTGAAACAAAAAAACAAAAGAAACAGTTCAGAAGAAATACAAATATAACAAATAGACTGTATTCAATTTGAAAAAGAAACCAAAAAGAAAAAAAAAAAATATGCCTTGGTTTATGAGTGAAAATGGATTGTCGACTAAACTGAACTCACCTGAATGCACCACTCGACTCCCCTCTTGATACTCACTTCCTCATGTCGCGCCTCATTGGCATCGACGCATTAGTATTGTTGAATTATTATTTTTTTTTTACTAAGAAGCAGACGTGTTTTACTGGGATCTCCGCAAATGCTGCAAAATAGTTAAAAGGTGATTTAAAAAAATATTTTCTAGACCTGGAACAGAGTAAACATTTTTGGATTATAATGGGAAAGTGCTGTTTCGGTTTCTCAAAAAAAAATCGTTTTTCAAACAGCTTTCTTGAACTGATTATGGTTGAAAACCAAGGTTTGACTGTAGTTGAAGCCACTGTATCATTTAGCAGTGTGAAGGTATAATTTGGCTAATTTTGTGAGGGTGTTCTTACTACTAGAGTGCGATTTTGAGAATCCCATCCATCATTGAATTTTGATTGTCCTTCTACAATTGAGTCTTTTTTTTGGACCTCTTGACTCAGACATGATCTACGTCGCCGGCGGCTTTGACGGCAGCCGACGCCACACTAGCATGGAGCGATACGACCCAAACATCGACCAGTGGAGCATGCTGGGAGATATGCAGACCGCTCGAGAAGGCGCCGGTCTGGTGGTGGCCAGCGGTCTCATATATTGTCTCGGTACGGATACCTTGTTTCACCGGATCCGTCTCGCTTATGGGAGGCGGGGCTCTCACTCCATATTTTGGTTGTCGGTTTGGTTCCCCCAAGGAGGCTACGACGGACTTAATATCCTGAATTCCGTGGAGCGCTACGACCCCCACACGGGCCACTGGACGAGCGTCACCCCGATGGCCACCAAACGCTCAGGTGAGTCTTTACCGGCGGTCTTGGTTGGAGCCGGTGGAGGTGACGGTTGATGCCCGCTGCTTTCTCAGGGGCGGGTGTGGCTTTACTCAACGACCACATCTACGTGGTGGGAGGCTTCGATGGGGTTTCCCACTTGGATTCCGTCGAGGTCTACAACATCAGAACTGACTTTTGGACCACCGTGGCCAGCATGACTACACCTCGATGCTACGTGGGAGCGACTGTCCTCAGAGGACGACTGTACGCCATCGCCGGGTAAGTACCGTCTTGGCTTATTGATCTGCAGGTGCGATGTGACGCCGCCTATCTCTATTTACTTCAAAGGGGGTTCCTCGCCGTTTGTCTTTGCAGGTATGACGGCAACTCTCTTCTCAGCAGTATCGAATGTTACGATCCCGTGATCGATTCCTGGGAGGTGGTTACCTCCATGGTGACGCAGCGCTGCGACGCGGGAGTCTGTGTCCTACGAGAAAAGTGACCTCGGCTTGAGAACCGCCAGTGGGACGGCGCCGTGAAGAAAAAGCAGGCGCTTGAAAAGACGTTCGTTTGTGTCATTGTTCCGCGGCTTGATCTAGGGAACCTTCAAAATCACAGCTCTCATTCACTGGATATTCAAGCCTTCGCGCCGCTTCAGAGGACGATGGGGGTCGGGCACAAGTGATTGATCCCACCGCCACCTGCATGGCTCTCCTTCGGGGCACTCGTTACTGTTCTTACTTTGTGAGAGTGTCTTTGTCCACATCATCAGAAAGAGAAGCTGCTAAATGCCTTCTGACTGGAGCTTGCATCGCATAGCGACCATTCAGGCCGCCCCTAAGATTGATGGGCTGTTTGCTTGTTGTTTAGCGTTTGCTGAGTTCCCATTATAATTCTTTGTAAGAATTGCCTTTAGAATCATATGCACATCTGGAATAAGGCTTTGCGAAAAGATCTTGAATCTGCTATTTTAATGACCTGTTTGATTAATGACCTCTATTTGAGGTACACAACGTGTCTTTGTTTTCAATCAAGCATTTCAATTTGAGTCGGTTTACTTCAACCAACTCTGTTCCTCAGAATGGAAAAAAATGCACAACAAAAGTGAAACTATCTTGTGTGTGTGTCTGTGTGCGTGTGTGCGTGCGTGTAATGCGACTCCCAAATGACCTTGCTCTAATTTTTCGTATAGCAGATTTGGTTCATGTTTTCCTTTCTATGACGACAATAAGGTCGACGATTTGATTTTGAAGGGTGCGAGGGAAAGGTGTCGCAAACTGTACGACACTTCCAGTTTACGTTAATGCCGGATGATTTACGTCGTAAATGATTTACGTTGAAAATCATCCTTCATTGACGTAAACAACCCAAGTGCCACCTCCGATGTACCAAGAGGAAACGCGCTCGACGGTTAAAGAAACAACAAAGACAAAATATGAGAAATTGGGCGAAACAGTGAACGATTCTTAAGCACTCCGTTGAGGTGGCAACGTTGTTCTTGTCCAATATCCGACTGTTCCATTAATTTCGCTTTATTTCACTGTGCGATTTGCTGTTTTGTAAAGCAGTTTGCTTTTCGCCCACGAGAGGACGCACATGCACCATATATGAGGCAACACTTCCAGCTGCTGTAGCATAGTTATAGTGGTACCTCGGTTACCATAATTCGTTCCAGGACCCTGTTCGAAAAGCGATTTTTTTCGAACACCGAAATCACCTCTTTGCTCCTGTCACTTGCGAGTTGACTGAGCGGGGGGGGGGGGGGCTGCCTCTCCCGGCCGTTCTCCACCCGCTGTCATTCTCTAATCACGGACACGGGGCATTTATACGGTTCGCGATCACCTCGCCAATGCCGGATGATTGACTCAACTCGTCACTGTACCTGGACTCTTCCTTCGATGCGCGAGTGTATCCGGTCCGAGGTATTTTCCCTGCGTCCCGTGAATTTATGTCATCTTCCGGGATTGTGTAATTTTGCACCCTCGTGTGCCATTTGCTTTTTGGCGTAGTAAGCGGGTCGGAACACCCCCTGCCTTCTTACTCGCCGTGTTTTCTTTTATTTGTGAATAAACATCCTGCTTGGTTAGTACGTGTCTGTTTTGGGATCCCAAACATTCCACTACGTTCCGACGAGTCATCTGCCGTCACTCTCGCTCGGAACGTGACAGCTTCGGATGACTCGGCTACAGGATGTTCTTTTCTCTTAAGTATCTATCCAATGACACTTGCTCTCACTCCCACAGCAACATCACTAGATTTCACAGCTTCCTTATTCTTTAATATCGTACTGATCGTAGATTTCGCCATGCTGTATTCCCTCGCCAGATCAGACACTCGCACACCTCCTTCATATTTTGCGATTATTTCTTTCTTAAATGCAATAGTTGTACGCACTACTTTTATTTTGTCACTTTAAGCAGCACTTACTTTCTTTGGAGGCATGATTAAGGGCTAAAACTCTTCGTACACCTAAAGAGTTTGATGGTTCTCTTTATTTGTAAGTAGGTTCGTTGTCAGATCTCCCAGGCAGGTGACGCGCAGGGCTTGATCGCGGCGTGGAGTCGAGCAAGTCGTGCCGTGATGTCCGTCCGACGCCCGGCGTAAGCCGGTCGTGAGTCTGAGATGATTCTGCCCAATCTCTCTGTCCCGCGACAGCTCCTTTTATACAATTTGCAAGCGTGTGCTATGCGTCAAGGTGATACGCACATCAAGGAGATCAAGGAATTGAAAGACATGAAAGTGTTGAAAGGCGCACTTCAAAATCATACACGCGTGTGCCGCAACACACCTATATGAAACGCTAGAGCAACACGCAGCACGTCCGCTAGCGACAACAGTTGGTCACGAACAGAGCGATACACCCGTGCGCCGCTCAGCTCCCCACCCTCGCGTACGCACTCACGCGTCGTATTGGCGTTCGAACACCGATTGATGTTCGAACGCCGAAGCAAGAATATCTCGAATATTTTGTTCGAACACCGATTTGTTCGAACAGTGAGGCGTTCGAGAACCGAGGTACCACTGTACTGCTATAACAAGAGTTACAGTGACTGGAAGATAAAGCATCTTAAAGGACTGAAGTTCTGTTTGTGGTGTAATGTATGGAAAGAGTTTCACGGTAAGATCAGAGCATTGTCATCAAATGGTGAGTATAGTTGTTGCTTTTTTGAATGTTGCTGTGCCGATTACCATTTTGTGTTTGGGAGCCTTTTACTGAGCGAGTTGCTTGTTCTGTAGCCATAAAGGGACATATGTCTTCTTGTGCCGGTCCCAAGCCTGGATAAATACAGAGGGTTGTGTCAGCAAGGGCATCATAGTTAACAAGTTGAAATCTAGGTATTTTTTCACAAGTATATCTTTGACATTGATCAACATTTGTCACATAATATATTTTAAGATTTAATACAATTAAATATGAGCGTTTAATTTATTATTTTAAATAATGTTGTTATAATCAGAATCAGAAAGCCTTTAATATCCGACAAAGGGGAAATTTGCAATTCACAGCAGCAATTTGAAAGGAGGTGAAAAGAGAAACAAAATATTCTAAGCATTATAGAAATGTCAGAGGACTGAAATTTATAACTGCAAAAATGTTTAATAAAGAACTGTACATAGTGCACGTATAAAAAAAAAGCATATTTGATATATGAAACTGTATTCAGTCAACATAAGGTGGATGTGCTATTTACAATGCACAAGTCCAGGATTTTTTTTCATTCACGTGTGATTACTAAGAAGCCTGACAGGAGTCCGTAGGAGTGAGCGACGGTACCTCTCCTTCTTGCAGCGCGAGTGTAACAGTCTCTGGCTGAAGGAGCTACCCAGTGCTGTCAAGGTTGGCGGGGCTGTCCATCACAGCTTTTAGTTTAGCTAGCGTCCGTCTGTTGCCTCCCTCCTCCTGAGAGTCCAGCAAGCAGCCCAGGACAGTACTGACCCTTTTGACTAGGCGGTCGAATCTTTTTCTGTCCCAGATGGTGATGCTGCCTGACCAGCAGACAATTCCATAGTGGATGGCTGAAGCGACCACAGTCATAGAAAGTCTTTAGGCGTGACCCCTGAACCCCAAAAGACCGCAGTTTCCTGAGTAGGAAGAGGCGACTCTGTCCCTTTTTGATTAGGGCATCTGTGTTTATAGTCCTGTCCAGTTTATTGATGAGAATAACAACCAGGTACTTGTAGGAAGTCACCCTCTCTATGTCCGGACCCTGGATGTTCAACCGTGCAGGTGAGGACTGTTTCCTGCAAAAATCCACAATCAACTCCTTGGTATTCCCGGGGTTGATCTGGAGGTGAATCTGCTGGCACCAGTCCACAAAGTCCTTGGTCAGTCCGCTGTACTCCCGATCATCTCCCTCTGTAATGAGGCTGACAATAGCAGATTCATCAGAGAACGTCTAAAGGTGGCAGGTTGGAGTATTGTAGTTGAAGTCCGAGGTGTAGATGGTGAACAGAAATTGAGCCAGGACTGTCCCCTGCGGCGCTCCACTGCTGCAGAGAAGCCTGTCCGACTCACAGTTCTTCGCCCTCACGTACTGTGGCCGGTTTGTAAAATAATCTGTAATCCAAAATGTGAGGTGGTGGTCCACTCCGGCATGCTGCAACTTGTCCCCCAGTATATTGAGAATATGTATTTAGTTTTATCTGCGAGCCAGATGCAATAATAAAAGAGCCATATATGGCTCGCGAGCCATAGGTTCCCGACCCCTGCTCTTCTCTGTTGAAGGATTAGCTTTAAAGGACAACCGACACCATTTTTTTATTTCCTAACTGACATCAGAAAAACGTTTTATCGCATCTAAAATACCCAAAATACGCAGGCTGATATTTGTAGTCAAATGCAAAACACCAATAAAAAAAATGAGCTGCGAATTGGGCATTTTCAGAAAGTCCCGCCCCCAGTTCGTGACATCACACCGAGACATCTTGCCTTGCTCGAGAATCAAAACAATGGCTTCAGATTCGGAGAAGATGCTTTCTTGTTACTCATCCACAACGATTCACCATCGCGTTATTTATGTGTTTTCCTTCTAATTATGCCATCAACACGGATCAACACGAAGTTTTCAGACCAAACAAAGTCCATTGTGTGTGCATTGTGCATCGTGTGTCGCTTTCTCGGTCAGGGGCGTTCCCTCCGTGACGTGATGTCAGGAATCGTCACCAACTCAAAATCAAGACTTCCTGAATATTCAGTGCGAGTCTTAACAGGTAAAATATAGCTATATGCGGTGGAATCCTTGTAAAATACGCACAGTAGAAGTCATTTGAAGTGATTTTACAAATTATGGACACAACTTGTCCAGAATCGTCGGTTGTCCTTTAAGTAAATTACCGCGCGTCCCTACGGCCTGTATCATCCAATCAATATTGATCTTGCAGGCCAAACAGGAAATTAGCAGTGCAAAATAGATCGATGGATCCATTTATCAAGTGAGAATATTTAGATTTATCTGTGAGCCAGATGCAATCATCAAAATAGCCATATATGGCTCACGAGCCGTAGGTTCCCGAACCCTGTGCTATAGTATAAATATATGTATACTATAACACTAAGTTCAACCATGGTTTGCGATTAATCTGTATTTTCTTTATTCAATTTTTATTTCATGATATACAAAAAGGCAAAGAATTTAAAATGTTTAATAAACATACACTGTCAGACAAGAGACAGTGAAGGCAACATGGTTGTTTCATTTTAATGCAATTCAACGTATGGTATATGGTTCAAATGTGTTCAAGGCAGTTAATTGCATATCGTGTTTGTTTTTCTATTGTAGCTCTTTGGGTGCGTTCACACAATGGCAGTGTAATAAAAGCCGCAAATCACCAGTTTAAGAGTCTTCCATTGATTGTCAGAATTGTTAGAGTAGTAGGAGTGAGGGAGGGTAGAGCCTCTACATCAGGGGTGCTCACACTTTTTCAGCATACGAGCTACTTATAAAAACCACCAAGTCAAAATGATCTACCCACGACAAAAATGCAAAACATAATTATTTTGTAATATTTTAAGGATTCTTTGTATGTACAATGTATGTTGACCTTGCATAACTGAATAAGCCAATATTGCACAACACACATAATAACTACATATACATAACATAATAAATAACTATTAACATTTTTTTGTAATTACCTGAGTTTACTTTGATGACTTGCCCTGAATTGAATCAGCCAGGGATGCATAGTCCGGACAGTAGCTGCTGACAGCCAGCCTCAAGCACATTTCCAAATGTTCATCTATCATGGTGGAACGGTATTTGGACTTAATGATCTTCATGTCGGAAAAGGCTGACTCACATAAATAAGTGGAGCCGAATAATGCAGTCAAGGAGGTATCGATGAGAAGGTTTCTTCAGCCGTCATCTGTACAAATTTGAAGGTTTCGGACGTTTCGCCTCCTATCCAAGAGGTTTCGTCAGCGAACTAAAGTCTGACTGTTCGTTGTACTAAATTCATCCTGTCTACTTGATAACTAATGTTAAGCAGATTCCTTACTTACAGACAGTGTATTGTCGGTGTTCAACCGTTCGGTGTCGCCGAAACATGTCAGGTATTTGAACACCGACAATACACTGTCTGTAAGTAAGGAATCTGCTTAACATAAAGTCTGACTGGTCGTATCAGCCCTATTTATATATCCCTAATGTCCAGCCATGGCGGCGCCGGACACAACTATGATAGGTCCCTACTCTCAGGTTGGGGGGAGCAGAGGACCACTCCCTGTGGCCCCACTGATTGTTCCTACATTCCTGACTAACGACTGACCCATTTCCCCCCACTTCCACCGGTATCACCTCATCAGCATTACGAATGTTGCCTAACCTGTTTTACCTAAGCAGGCTATTGTATGAACGATCCAAATCGAACCTCACCCCACCAGACCGGTTTAATGAAGGATTTTGTTGTTTTATAAGAATCGCTTCTTTTACCCCCCTTTCAAACCATCTATGTTCTTTCGCTAAGATTTTAACCTCATTGTCGTCAAATGAGTGGTTGCTAGCTTTTGTAGCATTTTGTAGCATTTTGTAGCATTGACTCCTCTACATACAATGTAGCCAAATATTTAAAACCTATCTGAGCTCCGTTGGTTGGTAACACAGAATATCACGTAGAGAACACCACAGGGTTTGTAGAGAGGATCAAATACCTCATATTGGAACCTGAGGAAACTTTGGCATCATACAATGTGACTTCTCTCTTTACATCTGTCCCAACCCCAGCAGCAGTCTCAGTGGTGAGGACGAGACTGCTGGCGGACGTTTCTCTGCATGAAAGAACCAAACTTAAAGCGGATCACATCTGCAAATTATTGGAAATCTGCCTTAATACTACGTATTTTCAATTTCGGGAAAAATTTTATAAACAAATTCATGGTTGTGCTATGGGCTCACCAGTTTCACCCATAGTGGCTAATCTGTACATGGAAGAGATGGAGAAACAGGCCCTCACATCCTTCCCGGGGACAAAACCTAGACACTGGTTTAGATATGTGGACGATACTTTTGTCATAATTAAAAAAACAAGAAATTCAATCCTTCACAGATCACCTCAACTCTGTAGACATCAACATTAAATTTACTTGTGAGGACATTCAAGAGAACCAACTAGCCTTCTTGGATTGTAAAGTAATTATAAAAGAGGACAGAGCGCTAACAACAGAAGTCTTTAGGAAGGCTACGCACACTGACCAATACTTACTTTTTGACTCTAACCACCCTTTACAACACAAATTAGGAGTTATCAGAACCCTCCAGCATAGGGCTAAACTAATACCAACTAGCATTGAAGGTAGAGAAAAGGAGTCAAAACATATCAGGCGAGCACTCACTAACTGTGGGTACCCTCAGTGGTCATTCAACAAATGTCAGAAAGAAAGAATAGGGAATGAAACCAATAATTCTCAAGATACAAAAAGGAGAGGAGTAGCAGTACCTTACATTGCAGGAGTTTCTGAAAAATTACAAAGAGTCCTTTGGCAACACAAAATTCCTACTTATTTCAAACCGATAAACACGTTAAGGCAAAAATTAGTGCATCCAAAAGATAGGCTACCAAATGAAAAACAAAGTAATATAGTTTATTCCATACATTGTAAGAATGAAAATTGTAAAGAGCAGTACATTGGGGAGACTCAACAAATTCTCAAAAAAAAGACTTTATCAACATCGCAGGGATAATACAAGTGGGCCTCAATCGGCAGTACATTTGCATCTAAAAGCTAGCAACCACTCATTTGACGACAATGAGGTTAAAATCTTAGCAAAAGAACATAGATGGTTTGAAAGGGGGGTAAAAGAAGCGATTCTTATAAAACAACAAAATCCTTCATTAAACCGGTCTGGTGGGGTGAGGTTCAATTTGGATCGTTCATACAATAGCCTGCTTAGGCAAAACATGTTAGGCAACATTCGTAATGCTGATGAGGTGATACCGGTGGGAGTGGGGCAAATAGGCCAGTCGTTAGTCAGGAATGTAGGAACAATCAGTGGGGCCACAGGGAGTGGTCCTCTGCTCCCCCCAAATGTCTTTCCACATCAGCAAATGTCTTTCCACATTTGCTGGGTTAAATCCTCAGTCGTGGCTTAACAGCGCCGTGTAACTGTATGTGTTGACAGCTGCAGAGCTTTGATTGAAGATAATATATCTGCCTTATTTTTAAAGTCTCTGAACAAGGAGTCAGCTGCTTCAACGAATGCTTCTTTTACCATCTCCCCGTCTTGGAAGGATTGTTTTTAACAATAGCGTGACTCACCCGGAACGATGCTTCGGTGGCGCCTTTCGCTTTTGAAGTATGTTGAGTGAAAAATGACTGCTGTCCGGACAACTGGGATTTTAGTTCGTCCACCGTTCTCTTTCTCAGCTGGCCTTTCGGCGGGAAGTCAATGTCGTATTTTCCATGAACAGTCCGAAAATGCCGCTCCACATTTTCCCATTCCGTATGAAAGTAATATGTTTTGCCCCCTTACTTGATCCCGCTTTCTCACTCATTTTGATCACCATATGTTTTAGCAAGGGCTTAAAATCTGA
Source organism: Hippocampus bargibanti (assembly GCF_051943395.1). Taxonomy (NCBI): domain Eukaryota; kingdom Metazoa; phylum Chordata; class Actinopteri; order Syngnathiformes; family Syngnathidae; genus Hippocampus; species Hippocampus bargibanti. The sequence goes on from NC_142734.1 coordinate 26,117,239, forward strand.
GGTATTTTGCTGCGTTTAGCGCCGTTGTTTATGCATGCACGGCGACCTAAAGGTAAAAAATCAGTTCTGAATGGTTGCCCTGTATGTCAATCAAGTGATGGGACGTTTGATAGGCTGACAAATGTTTTTTTTTTACTGTCACGCTGCGATCGACCAGTACTACCTCCGCGATCGACCAGTAGATCGCGATCGACGTACAGCCTCTCCAACCTCCTGCCGTTGGGGAGTGCTTAAACCAGCAGGTTCAAAAAAGGTTATTCCGCTAGACCAAGGGTGTCAAAGTTATTTTTTTGGTGCGGGCTACATTGTACTCTCAGTTTCCTCTTGGGGGCCGTTATGTATTTGCGGAAGCCATTAGAGTACACTGTTTAATCCCCTCCACATCTGACATCAAGAACGCACAAAAAAATGAATAACTAGTTTTCAAATTTAAAGTAAACAATAATTATTGTTATTGTGGTTTATGTGGGACAGTTGGGAAAGTGCTCCTGGTTATCTGTTGATTGCTTTTATTTATTTTTATTTATATGTTTATCTCTTTTTTGTGCATTTTGGTTTTGGTTTCCTTATTTATTGTTTTTTTTTTGCTGTGTGTTTTCAATCTACTGCATGTTTGCTTTGTGATAGGGAGGAAATAATTTTCATCAGTGCTGTATGTTGTTCATACTGTGTAGCATGTTTGACAATAAAATGACTTGTCCTATACATTTACATTTGAAATTGCCTTTTTCCGTGAGAAAATGTGAATCATTGAGAATTGGCAATAATTATACAAGGTTGTTATTGACGTCAGAGATGAATTGTGAGTTTGACGTTCTGAAACGTGCCAACTGGATCGACCAATGGCAGCTTCGGGTAAAAAGAAAAAGTCCGACGTCCCTAAAGGTGTCACCTGAAACATATTCATCCGCGTCACGTAAACAGAAAACAATCCACAAAAGAAAGAAAAATGATTTGACAAACCCCAGTTCATTATAATGTACCATTCTGAAAGTACGCATTTTCCCGGACTTGATATCACGTCATAAGACGGTAAAAAAATAAGCAATCAAAAAGTGTTTTTGCCACTCGGCCTGCGACCGAATCAAGTCAACGCGTTCGGTTTCATGAATGCATATACATAGTTTGAAGGCGTTCAAGGACAAGCATCCATTCTTCATAGCGCTGATCCGAAACAGGGTCGCGCTTCGGGGGCGGGGTGATGTGGGTTTGAGGGAGTCTTCCAGCAGTCTGACTTCGGGTGGAAGGAGGGCTACACCCTGAACTGGTCGACAGCCAGTCTCAAGACACGTCAAGATACATTTACAGTGTCACCCGGTGGGGAACCGACACCCCCCCCCCCCCCCACACACACACACACACACACACACACAATGTACCACTACACGATCGATGATAATTACAATCAATAAATCAAATTGCTCAAGACGTCACAGCAAGGTAAACAACCAAACCTGCGAATGCGGTTACTTCTCCTGTGTGTAGAACCTCTGAAAGAGAGTTTATCGGGTTCGTCAACCAATTCTGGGCGCTGATGTAGCCAATTCGGTTCTTAATTGTGTTTTTGCAGCAAATTTAAAAAAAACGAACTCCGTTATGTCCCCAGCACACGATGCGCTATGACGACTCCAAATGGCGAATGTAGATCATTTCAAGTGGTTTCCAGCGCAACGCTCGGGGTCAAACCACGAGGATGTTAGGAGCAAAGTGGTGTCTAGTTTTTTGAGCGGACGTGCTCACTGCCTTGGAACATTCCCGACGCGGTGCTTGGATGTGTGTGCGCGTGGACGAGAGTGCATGTGTGTCAGCTGCCTCATCTCTTGTTGATGCCGAGTGGCTGCCACCGGGCCCGACGGTTGATAACGGAATAAAACAGCTCCCGCCCCCTGCCCCATACACAGAACCCCCTTCCTCGACCCATCCTGTCCGAAATGATGAGCCAACCTCGGCCGGACGAGTTCAAGCCGCCCCCGGAATGCCCGGTGTTCGAGCCCAGCTGGGAAGAATTCGCAGACCCGTATGCCTTCATCAATAAGATCCGTCCCATCGCCGAGAAAACGGGCATTTGCAAAGTCCGGCCGCCTCAGGTGAGCATGTCCGTGGATGTCTTAACGCCCCTTTGGACGCGGATGCTCGCTCGGTCGCGACGCTTGTCAGAGATGAAGCGGCGACGGATTTAAAGGGACGACTGCTCAACATGGCGGATGAACGGCTACGTCTAGTCTTTGTGCCATCGCCGACGCTCGCTTCGTCCTTTTCGGCACCGCTGGCGCCACGAGCGGTCCGATTTCGGCCACCCCGGACGCTTTACTCGTCCTGCGAGCAAGGCCCGAGCGGAACCTCGTCGTCGTTGGCCGTGTGTCAACAAAGCATCGGCGCTCCGGCCACCGAGACCTTGAGCTAAAAGGCTAACGCTAACTAGCACAAACTGTCATGATGTAGCACACGGTGCTGTTGTCATAGTTGGCTATGTGGAAGGCATCATTTCCCCCCATTTTTTAGAAATAACCCCCTCGCCCCCCCCCCCCTCCAAAAACAACACGAGGCACTTCGGAGTTGGTCTCCCGTTTGGGCTGTCGCGTCCGTGTCGATTCTCGGCTGTTATTTGCCGGAGAGCATCGCGCTGTGGTCGGCGTGACATCCAACACTTCCATCAACTGTCACTTTCTATGAATCTTCACAACATAGTCCCATGTATACACCCTGCTTCGGCCGCTGTTAATGATGGACTTGACAAAGTCACCCAATGGCACCATAACAAGTACAGCAGGATATGCAAATAAAATACAGTCAGAAAACAGTTTAGCCTCTTAAAATGGAGCCCTGTCGCATGAAACCTTAAAAGTTTGATTGTGTTTTTGATGTTGACTTCGACAGTTTGAAGATGAACAACCCTTCGCGCCGAGCCAGTTTGTTGGGTGTTGTCCTCCATGTTGGCTTTGTGGTAAGCTGGCCGAGTGACTGGCTGAGTCTTCCATCTGGCCATTTTGTGTGCCAGTGGGGGGGATGTATGCTTCTTGTAACAAAAACTTGGGCCTCCCCTTTTGTGCGTGAGTTCTTGTTTTCCACACTCAGCTGTATAAAGAAACCCTTCAAATTTGTTATTTATGGGAGGGAGGCGGGGGTCTGTGAGTTACCCCCCCAGGAAGGTCAGAGCGTTCCGTGTCAAAAGGCCCTTTGTGTCAATTGCATATATACCTTATTGTAAAAAAATATTTTAAAAATGTGTTGGCACCAGTGAGGACTTCACAAAGGAAAGGCAAAAATCGACAGAGGCAGCGTGTAGGACCAATAGATGGTGGCCCCCAACCTCCAACTTGCAGACAAAGGCTCATGTGCTGATCTTGCTCTGTTGCTGTTCAGGGTTGGCAGCCTCCATTTGCTTGCGATGTTGACAGACTTCACTTTGTACCTCGGATCCAGAGGCTCAACGAACTGGAGGTGAGCATTTGTCATTTACTGTCGTCAACACATTTCTGGTATTTTTAGCACTTCCCATCTGGGACAAATTTCATATGTAGGTACGAGTACTGTGGCTGGGTTCATAAGATGTTGAGCTCTGTTGAGATCTTCAAAATACAGATTGTTACAAACGATTGTCTATTGTCAAGTGTGTCAAAGTCGTTTTTTGCCACGGGCCACATTGTAGTTAAAGTTTCCTCTGAGGGGGCTGTTGTGAATTTAGGAAAGCCATTCGAATGTTTCATCTCTTTCACATATTACAATCAGAATGCACAACAAATTAATGAAGAACTAGTTTTCAAATCTGAACTCAAGAATAATGTCTGTTATTGTGGTTTTCATGGGACTATTTTATATTTTGCTTGAGACTTAAGCAAGGATCATGGAATTTCACAAATTTGATTTGCTTTCACGGGCCGATTAAAATGATTTGATGGGCCAGATTTGTCCCCGGGCCTTGACTTGGACACCTGTGGTTTTTCTCATCCCAGGCTCAGACAAGAGTCAAGCTCAACTTTTTGGACCAGATTGCCAAATTCTGGGATTTGCAGGGCTGTTCCTTGAAGATTCCCCACGTGGATAGGAAGATTTTGGATCTGTACCAGCTAAACAAGGTTTTTTTAACCCGGCCTGGTAGAATTGTTTGAATTGTCGAACAAACTTTCCCATCACAGTTAGTCGCGGAGGAAGGCGGATTTGACATCGTCTGCCAGGACAGACGTTGGACCAAGATTGCGATGCAGATGGGCTTCGCCCCGGGGAAAGCTGTTGGCTCACACCTGCGAGGACATTATGAGAAAACTCTCTACCCCTACAATCTCTTTCAAAGCAGTGCAAACCTGCTGGTAAGATGCATGCCTCGTTAAACGGACCATGTTTGTTTGTTCATCCACCAACTGATACTAGACAGCAGTGCTAAGAGAGATGACTATAATTCTTTCAGTGACCACACTCGAAATGCTAAAAAAAAACAAGAAAAACAACAACACTAAGCTATACTACACGAGAAAGTCAACAGCGTGACGAGACACAACAAGGGAAGGTGCTGGGTGATACGATGCCAATGGGGTCACAGGCTTGATCCTCTTGTGCCCTCATTGGTTGTTGTCACACCAGGAACCAACCACGCACCTTGTATGAGTGCATCTGTAGTGTGCAAAGACTTGGAATCGTGGGGCGTGCCGGGGAACTCCATTAAGCAATTGGTCTTTCTGCAATATGGCTGCCACTTTAGCTGTTTTTTTTTATTCTTAACTCATTCACTGCCAGACGATATGCAAAAATGTGTCCACTCCAGTGCCAGGGTTTTTATTTTCACTCAAATTGGAGGCCCACAGAATATTGAGTTTTAGGACTACATAAACATTCAATACAGCGTAAGAAACCTTCGGCTCTCTTCTCATTCTCCTAAGTTATATGGGTCTGGAGTCATCTTAGATTGAAATGGGAGCGGTTGTGCAAAATACAATACATACATATTGATTTATATAGCACGTTATCAACAGTTGAAGCTGTAACAAAGCGCTAACATGGACAAAAGGGAAATGTTGCCCCCTCGCGTGAGGGAAAAACATTGCCAGAGGTCTGACCGTAGCTTGATTCGCAAATGCCCTCCCCCACAAGAAAAAAGCAAAACCTGAACAAATTCGGGATTGGCGCTGCACGTCACATGGTGGCGAATGAATTAATGATTTTTGTTTTGGTGTGAATACCGTATTTTGGAAAACCCAGCAAAACATGAAACACAAAATGCTGAAAATTTCGAGCTAGGTCAGGTTACTCGTATCTCAAGATACAGCTGAATCCGCAAACAGGCTTATTGTGGAATTTGAAGTTTTTGTGGCTGCTGTAGATCACAGGTGTCAAAGTCAAGGCCCGGGGGCCAATGTGGTCCGCCACATCATTTTATTCGGCCCTTGTGAAATTTTATGCTGCTTGTTCAAGTTCCAACCAAAATTTCGAATTGTCGTATGTAAACCACAATAAGTCATTATTCTTGACTTCAGATTTTAAAACTACTGGTAGTTATTCATTAAAATATTGTCCGCTCTAAAGGTAATATGTGGACGAGATGAAGCATTCTAATGGCTTCCTCAAATTCATCACGGCCCTTGAGAGAAAACTGAAACTACAAGGTGGCCCGTCAACGGCAAAAAAATTACTGACACCCTTGCCATAGGTCATAATGCCTTTATCAAAATCAGAAAGCCTTTAATGGTCCCATAATTGGGAAATTTGCAATCTACAGCAGCAAAATTGAAATGGGTGTGGGGGTCAACGGATAAACAAAGTATTCTATGCACAAAAGAAAATGTCAAATGCATTCACGGGATCCCGGGGGTTCGAGTGACCAACAACTTTTGCGTTTTTTTTGGGGGAACAAATGTAGAATCTAGCAAGATTTCACATTACAGACGCTCCCCACATTACGAACGAGATGCGTTCCAAGCGGTCGTTCAAAAGGTGAATTTGTTCGTAAGTTGCTTCAGTGCTATGTTTTCCATGGAATGTATGTTTAAAGGACAACCGACGTCTCCGGACAAGTTGTGTCCCTAATTTGTAAAATGGCTTCAAATGACTTCTACTGAGCGTATTTTACAAAGATTCCACCGCATATAGCTATATTTTACGTTGTAAGACTTGCGCTGAATATTCCGGAAGTCTTGTTTTTGAGTTGGTGACGAGTCCTCACCCTACGTCACTGAAGGAATGCCCCTCAGCGAGAAAGGACATACCTTGCATCACCTCAATGCATTTTGCAATACTTTGTTTGGTCTGAAAACTTCGTGTTGATCTGTGTCGATGGCGAAATTAGAAGGAAAACACATAACGCGATGGTGAATCCTTGTGTGTGGCACCGAGCATCTATTTGATATTCACTGACAAAAATTGTAAGGAATTAATCAGCCCATTTCTACTGAGCTTTTCACTGAGCTTTATCTTCTGCCTCTTTTCGGATGACACACATTCGGTGCTACATTTCCCTCCTCAAAATGAGACGGAAGCTCTTCTTTAATCGATTGCAAACATGTATGCTTTCCTCTTCAGAACTATTTGAATCATATTAATAACTGGATGAGTAACAAGAAAGCATATTCTCCGAATCTGAAGCCATTGTTTTGATTCTAGAGCAAGGCAAGACATCTTACCGTGACACCACGAACATGGGGGCGGGACCTTCTGAAACTGGCCAAATTGAAGTACTTTTTAAACACTTTAAGTCATTTTTATTGGTGTTTTGCATTTGACTAAAAATATCATACTGCGTGTTCTGGGTGTTTTAGATGCTATCAAACGTTTTTCTGATGTCAGTTAGGAAACAAAAAAGTGACGTCTGTTGTCCTTTAAGTCAAACACTGAACAGGGAAGTATAAAACACAGACACTCTAACAGTGATAAAGTAAATTCATACCTACTGTAGTATGACAACATTTATCATTGGGTCTTCACTAAGCCATAAGTAATTACTGAATTACGTGCCGATAGCCATTACTTTTTGTTATGCATTGCCCAAAATTGTTTGTAAGAACCGTTGTTCGTAACATGAATGCTTGTAAGTCGGGGAGCGTCTGTATTGAAATCGTACCTCGCGACCTCTTAGTGCCAATTTCTTGAAATTATTGAATTAAATGGGCTCTCTCTCTGTCTCCCTCTGACTCCCCCCTCTCTCTCTGTCTCTCTCTGTCTCTCTCTGTCTCTTTGTCTTTCTCTATCTCTCTCTGTCTCTCCCTGTCTCTCTCTGTCACTTTCTGTCTCTCTCTTTGTCTTTCTCTTTGCCTGTCTCTCTCTCTCTCTCTCTCTCTCTCTCTCTCTCTCTCTCTCTCTCTCTCTCTCTCTCTCTCTCTCTCTCTCTCTCTCTCTCTCTCTCTCTCTCTCTCTCTCTCTCTCTCTCTCTCTCTCTCTCTCTCTCTCTCTCACAGACACCTGAGGCAGCTTCCAAACTGATGCACTTGGAGGCAGACCCTGAGCTCGACAAGGTCTGTGGGTGCCACGAACAACAAGACGTTTTGTGCCTGTCTTTCCGCTTGGGTGTCTTGCTTGTTGGAAGCGATATCACTGCCCCTTTTGAAAACTTGTCAAACGGTTGATTTTTCACAACTCAAATTGAGAGCTGCATCTCATTACCAAAACGAATATGCTCTGGATTTCTATTTGGGGAAATAATTCCTAATCTCTTTCTGAGCAACCAAATGCAATTGGATCATTTGTCCCGGCAGCCCTGTTGGAAATCAGCCGATCATCTCAAATCTGGCCTCTGGTGGCTTGGCGTGACGCTCTCGTTTGTCCCACCCACATCCCACCCCGGACCTCCCATCCCAGCCCTGTTTCCACTCTGGCTGATGTCTACAAAATGTCCACACATTGACAACAATTAATGGTGGCCATTTATGTGGATGTCTTGTTAATTTGAGGCTCCCTGTAAATTCTTTTCAATTTTTTTCCCCGAAAAAAAAATTCCCATTCTGAAAACAAACAATGTACAAATTCAAGCCCACAAATTAATTTGATGTTCATGCCGTCGTGAGTTGTATATGTCACCTTTGGAGAAGACAGCCGCCGCCAGCACAATTTTTTTTGCACCCTAAGCAGAGCACCTATTCGAAGCGGCATTTCTTGCTCTTCTGCCCCAACCACTTGAAACTGCCTATGAACCCGCACATTGTCTGCTTCTGTGTTTTCAAAAGCCCGTACACCCTGAGCCGGAAGAGGGCGCAGAATATGCAGATCAGGCGAACACCAAGGAGATGCCCCTGCCCGAGCTGCTTCAGAGACAAACCACCCAGACGGCCAATTCTTGCCCTGGCGCTCGCAGGGGAAAACGCATCAAATATGAGGTGGGGTTGTTCGCTCCAATGCATCTCGCCGCATTTGTCACCAAACACGCCGCTGTTATCAAATGTCTGCACGCCCGTTTGAACGACTTACCTTTCTCTCGTTGATGACAACATAAAAACCTGCATTTGAAGGCGTGACATTTCAGTATGTGGTCACCTTTTCCTTTAGTCCGTGTGTGTGAAGAGTGAAGCGGGCGAGCCGGGTGAGAATCGTCCCAACTTACGGAGGAGGATGGGCTCTTTCGTCGCCAAGCCGGAAGCAGGTCGGCCTCCGCTTTTGCGTGTCCGCCACAAGCAGTGCTTGGTTTTTGAAACCTACATTTCACTCTTGGCTGCCTTACAGAAAAAGAGATTGCCCTTCAAGTCAAACAGGAGCCAGTGGAAATCAAGGAAGCGTTCATGGAGGAGGACAAATTCAAGCAACGCTACAAAAAATACATTCCGCCTCTTCCTCCCAATCCAGTCAGTGCAAAAATGTGCTCTTTGCCAATGTGCAAAGGAATTCCATTAGTGTTTTTGATCAAGTCTTTACTGAGTGTTGGGGTAATTAACCCATCGCTGAGGGCTTTTGGGGCGGGAGGGTGCGGCGTTTGACCTGTTAGCACAAGGGTGTCACAAGGGTGCCACATTGTTGTTGTTCCGGCTTCCTCTCGGGGGCCGTTGTGGTTTACATTTGACAATTATAAATTTTGCTTCAGACTTTATCAAGCATCATGGCACTTGACGTGCTTGATTTGCTTTCGCGGCCCAAATGAAACCTGTGATGTAAGGGATATAGCCAGCTAGCTGAATAGAAAGAGATCTAGCTAGAGAGCAATCTTGCTTAATAGATGAGTACGGAACTTCACAAGTTTGATTTGCTTTTGCGGGCTGAATAAAATGATGTGATGGGCCAGATTTCACCCCAGAACCTTGAGTTTGACACGGTGCCTTTGTATTTCGTGATTTCTATTTTTCTGAGTAAAAGATCAGGGGTGATTTTTGTCGAAAGGACTGTCTCGATTGAATTGGATCCCTTTGCTTCCTCCTCCAGGTGGATCTGGTTGTGTGTCTGGTTTGCAGCAGCGGTGGTGAAGAGGACCGCTTGTTGCTATGCGACGGCTGCGACGACAGCTACCACACCTTCTGCCTGATCCCCCCTCTGACAGATGTCCCTAAGGGAGACTGGAGGTGCCCCAAGTGTCTGGCTCAGGTAACCGCGATCGATGGAAACGACGGCACCAGCGAAGAAAAGCAGCGGCGGCGTGTCTAACTTTGCTGTGTTCACTTAGGAATGTAGCAAGCCTCACGAAGCGTTTGGCTTTGAGCAGGCCTACCGAGACTACTCCCTGCGGGCCTTTGGCCAAATGGCGGATGCGTTCAAGTCCGATTATTTTAACATGCCGGTTCACGTAAGTCGCTTGCGACCTAACAAAAAAAAAGGACAAACATCCCGATGGCTCCCGTTTCTCCGCCTCTTCCAGATGGTCCCGACGGAGCTGGTGGAGAAGGAGTTCTGGCGCTTGGTGGGCGCCATCGAGGAGGATGTAACCGTGGAATACGGCGCAGATATCGCCTCCAAGGAGTTTGGCAGCGGCTTCCCCATTCCCAACGGCAAATTTAAGGTTTCTCCCGCCGACGAGGTAAACGGATCGGCGAGGCCCGTCGCGTTGCCAAGGCGACGGCCACCCCTCATCCACCGTCTGTCTCCACAGAAATACCTCCACTGCGGCTGGAACCTCAACAACATGGCCATGATGAACCCGTCCGTCCTCACCCACGTGACAGCCGACATCTGCGGCATGACCTTGCCGTGGCTTTACGTCGGCATGTGTTTCTCTTCCTTCTGTTGGCACATCGAGGACCACTGGAGCTATTCCATCAACTACCTCCACTGGTACAAAAGAAGAAATCCGAGCTGGATTCCTGATGGGAGATGAGAGAGGAGCTCCCGTTCGATTGTTTCCTGTGGCTTTTATTTCCTTCCAAGGGGGGAACCCAAAACCTGGTACGGCGCTCCGGGCTTTGCGGCAGAGCAGCTGGAGGAGGTGATGAAGAAACTGGCCCCGGAACTTTTTGAGTCCCAGCCGGACCTCCTGCACCAGCTGGTCACCATCATGAACCCGAATACCTTGATGGCTCACGGTGTCCCGGTCTGTTTTCTTCGGCACGCCACTAAGAACCTCTGCGATTGGATCCTCATTATTTTTTGGGGGGGATGATGTTGGGCTTCTGCTTCAGATCTATCGAACAAACCAGTGCGCTGGGGAATTTGTTGTCACCTTTCCCAGAGCCTACCACAGCGGCTTCAATCAAGGCTTCAACTTTGCGGAGGCGGTCAACTTCTGCACCGTTGATTGGGTAAACGCGATTTGAGGATTTGCTCAGTCTTCATGTATTCGAGGGGGGGTCTCAAAAGTGTCACTTGACCTTTTCAGTTTTGTTGCAAAAATTATTCAAACAGACGTGCGCTCGTCAGCATTTGGCAGTAGAGGCATTGCAGCTTTTCTCAACAGACTGTTTCCATTATTTTTCAATACAAAGCGTGCGACAGGAAGGCCTGCTCTTTACCACCTCTGAGGGAAAATTCGTGGAGCGGGCACTTGCGCAAAACCGCAAATCGGCATCCACAACAAAAACTCAAGTTAAAAAAAGCTTCAGATGGTGAGAAAGCGAGCCGTGATAAATTCAGGCAGTTAAGCATCATAGATCTTCCACTTTAAGCCATTTTGAGCCACCTGAAGTCAGTACAGATAGAAGGTTCTGAGTTGCAACACTGCTCTCTCAATGGATAGACTCTCACAATTTTATTCTCGCTCAACCGGGTTTTCCCCAGCGGTGGTCACAGAAGAAAGACCATTGTGTTATTTTCTGTCTTGAGCAAGACACGTGTTGTAAGTGCAACCAAATTGGCACTGAACCGCAATCATGGACGAATCAACATCTTGTCAGACTGTGCATGCTTTTTGCTCTCATGTAAACTCCAAAGCCAAAGCTGTCAAATCGCCTCCTCATGCGCAAAGGATTTGTGAAACCAACACGGCGAAGGTTCTGCTTTTTTGTAATGACGAAGCTTCAGCGGCCGCGTTGAAGCTTCGGCGGCAGAGTCGAAGCTTTGGTGGCAGCGTTGAAGTTTCGGCGGAAGCATGGAAGCACAGCAGGATATTTTTCCGCACGCGGTCTCGCTTGACATCGGCCTGACCCGACCGCCGTCTTCTCTTAACCCCCGCCCTCCAGATGTCTCTTGGTAGGCAGTGTGTCAATCACTATCGCACGCTGCACCGCTACAACGTCTTCTCCCATGACGAGATGGTGTGCAACATGGCCGCCAAAGCGGAGACCCTGGACGTGGTTTTGGCCTCGGCCGTCTATAAGGACATGGCCATGATGATCGCAGAGGAGCGGGAACTGAGGGGAAAAGTGGCCCAAATGGTGAAGCCGCCGCCATCGTTGCTTGCCTCCAATGCGTCGGCCGCCGCATGACGTCACCTGCACTCTGGCCTTTGAAGGGATTGCGGCACCAGCGGGAGGCCAAGTACGACCATCTCCAGGACGACGAGCGGCAGTGCGCCAAGTGCCGCACCACCTGTTACCTGTCCGCCATCACATGTCCCTGCAGCCCCGGTGTGCTGGTCTGCCTGCATCACGTGGCCGACCTTTGCCCTTGCCCACTCGACGACTACACGCTCAAGTGAGTTGCTGCGCCGGGACAGGTGTCACTTCCCAACGGGCCAAACGCCCCCATGGGGCTTTGCTCATTTAGTTACAGATACACGCTGGAGGACCTCTTGCCCATGATGGACGCCTCCAGGCGGCGGGCTGAGTGCTACGATGCCTGGGCCTCCCGTGTGACCGAGACGCTGGAGGCCAAACTGGAAAAGAAGAAAGGTAAGGCGAGTTGTGGAGAAAAAACATGGCTTAACGTGAAGGCCTGTGCTCCATCATCTCTCCGCACTAATGATGTGCCCGACTGAGACTCCGAGGCGTGTGCCGAGTAAACCGGAAAAAAAAAATCTTCAAAGCGCGGTTCGAGGCATGTGTTACCCTTTTGGCCATGCCCGAAGCCTCGGAACGCGCGATGCTATGTTCGAAGCCTCGGCAAACGTCATCGCCAAAATTTTGCGGGTCATTGGAAATAAAAAGTCGACAATAAGCTGACAGGAGACACGGACGCAGCCAACTCGCATCGTCAAGCCTCAAATCAATCAGATTCGTTCCACAACGAAAAAGAAGAGAACATCCCCCCCCTGGGATCATTTTGAGCAGATCTCTTCTAAAAAGCTACAAGTTATAATAACCAGTGCAAATATATAATGGAAACTACTGTGACAACGTTTTTATGTCTTATATTATATTATATTATATTATATTATATTATATTATATTATATTTATATTATATTATATTTCAAAAGCTATATATTTTTTTCTCCATTAGCTGTAATCCTTTTCCATACATTTTGAGCCCATCAAATCCATGGTATTGTTTTTAATCACTCTGTCGCTACATTTATTTTCCACATGATGGCGCAATAGAACAAATGAAGCATCGTGAGGCTTTGGCCCAGAAGTGAACCATTTGGTTGGAAAGCTTCATTGCTTCTTGATGCTTACGTTTACCATCACTTCTCTGCAGGCTTGGCAGTTTTGCGCTCACTGCTTGCTGAATCTGAGTCGGAAGGCTTCCCTGAAAACGACCTGCTGCGTCGCCTGCATATGGTCACCCAGGATGCAGAGAAGTGTTCCTCCGTGGCACAGCAGCTCCTGAACGGCAAGCGGGAGAATAAGTAGGTTGCCGAGACGAGCCCTCTTCCCCTCCAAGTCACGGCCGCGGCCTTGACCTGCCCTGTTCCCAAGGTACCAATGTGGCGTCGGGAAATCCCGCAACCAGCTGAGCGTGGAGGAGCTCCGTTCGTTTGTGAGGCAGCTCTATAACCTCTCCTGCAGCCTCACGCAAGCCCCGCTGTTGAAGGTGGGCTCGGGGTGACTCATTCTGGGAAGCTAGCTTCTACTCAGGCCACCGCCGCTCAATCCGTCCCGCCCTCTCTCTGAAGGAAGTCTTGAATCGCATCGAAGACTTCCAGCAGCACAGCGAGAAGGTGCTGGCCGACGAGTGTCCCGGGGCGGCTGAAATCCAGAGCCTGTTGGATGTCAGCTTTGACTTTGACGTGGACCTGCCCGAGCTGCCGCGCTTGAGGGAACGTCTGGAGCAGGCTCGCTGGCTGGAAGGGGTGGAGCGGGCCGTCTTGCAGCCCGCCACACTGACTTTGGAAACCATGCGCAGGCTCATCGACCAGGGCGTGGGCTTGCCACCACATTCGCCCGTGGAGAAAGCCATGGCGCGCCTGCAGGAGCTTTTGACCCTGTCGGAGCACTTGGAGGACAAGGCCGGCCATCTTCTCAAAGCCAGGTGAGGGTGCCGCCTCGCCTGATCCATCATGGCCGTTCGCAGTGATTTACCAGGATGCCACGACACCGCCCCCCCCCCCCCCCCCCCCTATTTGAATTGCAGCCAGTGCAAAAAGCTGTGGCTAGACTATCCAACCAGATCAACAAAAAGTGAGCATCGCGTTTAGTCCCATCCCACACTCCCCATGTGCGGTCTGGCATTTGCTGTCACAAGTTGCTTTTCATGGAATGCGCACGTCTCCATCTTGTTCCTTTGCCATGCTTAGCTTAGATTTTTCACTTTCACCCAGTTGGGTTTTGCAAACATTTGAAGTCAGGAGGACACACGTATTTTATAGAAGCACCGCGAGTTTTTCATCAAGCAGCGGTTTGGCATCTTGGGAGGCGGTTGTCAGGGATGCATCTTGGTTGCGCCTTTGACGCATTTTGACAGCCACTGGCGCAACTTACTGTAACTGTAACTCAACTTCGCCAGCACAGCGCATGTCTATTACGATTGCCGCATATTGCTACATAATCTCCGCCACATATGACATACTTCTGTTAAAATAGCTAAAGAAACAAATTTAGTTAAACATCAATTAAAAACTGTTCGTTGTCCTTGAGAGGTTTTAACTTTCGTCGTGATCCGCCAGAAACTGCCGAAAGAGATAATTCAATATTCATTGAATGACATCGATCTAGATGTTTACAATATGGAGTCAGAGAATAAGAATCAAACTCTATGACAATAAAAACAAGCAGCAAACAAGCATATTTTTGTTTTTAAGAAACAATGGAGGGTAGTGACAATTCGTTTCAGCAAACTACTGTTAATGATTCGAATTTACTGGCTAATGGGAGCGATTTCAGAGCCGTTGCAGCACGTTGGAAATCTTAAAATCAAAGAAATGTTTTAGACAGTAGTAAGAAATATTGTGCTAAGTCTCTTCTCTGTCTTTTCTGTAATACCATAGAATATCAAAATAGCACGGGATTGATAGTGTAGTAACTCAAGAAAATAGAAAAGGTTTATTTTGTGTATAAATAAATGATTTGACTTGAATTCAAATTGTTTATATACTAGAAAAAATGATTTAGGTCAAATGTTTTTATTTGCAATTTAGAAATAACATGTTCCAATGAATGTATTTTGGTTTATTTCAGTCAGTTTTGTATACTTGGACAATCTAATTAAATCGGGCCCATCCATTTTAGAATTTGGCCCCCTTTTCAGACACAAGGGGGCCAAATGGCCCCCTTTTTAAATTTTCCAGATGCATAACTGGGTCTTTGAACAATCGCATTTTCTACGTGGACAGGAAAGAATCTGACAAAAGAATGAGATTTTTTTTCAGAGGCCAGCGGAGGGATCCCCTCCCAATATTTTATGCAAAATGTTTGTCAAAACGAATGCAAATACAAAAAAAAACGAGCTCATTGGTTTGACCTTGAAGATCACAGCGCCACAGATTCTTTAGCGACTGTCTCCTTGTGTCCTGATTCCCCTCGTCAGACCACCTCACTCCATCGAGACCCTGAGTGCCGCAGCTGAGGAAGTTTCTGGCATCTCCTCTCACCTTCCTAACTGCCTCCTCCTGAAGGACACCATCAGAAAAGCCATCGAATGGCTTCAAGAAACGGACGAGCTTCAGGTCAGGATGCCCTTTTGGCACTTTGGGAAACATGGTTAAAAATTGACCTGGGGACTCAGAAGGCAAAAGTTTAGACGCTGTGCATCAGAATGCGTGTTTGGCTTCTGCCAAACCTTCTGGTCAATTGTCAATCCGCCGAACGGCCCTCGCTCTAATACACAACTCTCAAATGTGTGATAGAACAGCCCACTCCCCAAAAAATTGACACAAAAAATATGATGGACTCAAACACAGTACGTGTAGCATATGCTTATTAAAAATTCTATAGAGAATCCCAGTGGTGGAGCATCAGGGACTGCAAAGCCTTCTCTGATGGCCTAAAAAGATCGGAATCACAGACTGATGTGAATTCTATTTTGTCCATGAATTCTTATGAAATAATTCAAAATTTGTCTTTCAGATTTCTTTCATTGCTTTTCTTTCCCATTTGGTGCTGCCTCCAGACGTGTGGTTTCATATTTAGAGGACAACCGACACCATTTTTTTTCGTTTCCTAACTGACATCACAAAAACGTTTTATAGCATCTAAAATACCCAAAACACGCAGGCTGATATTTTTAGTCAAATGCAAAACACCAATAAAAGGGACTTAAAATGTGCTAAAACAGCAACAAATTGAGCTGCGAATTGTGGATTTTCAGAAAGTCCTGCCCCGAGTTCGTGATGTAACGCCAAGACGTCTTGCCTTGCTCTAGAATCAAAACAATAGCTTCAGATTCGGAGAAGATGCTTTCTTGTTACTCATCCAGTTATTAATATGATTCAAATAGTTCTGAAGAGGAAAGCATAAATGTTTGCAACCGATTAAAGAAGTCCTTCCATATCAATTCGAGCCGTCAGGACAATGACAGCAATGTAGCACCCAGAAAATGCAGAAGATGGCGCCCAAGGTCCGTTGGAAATGGGCTGATTTGTCTGCTGGGAATTTGTGTCAGCGAATATCAAATACAGTGAGACCTCGGCTTACGAACACCTTACCTTACGAACATTTCGGTTTACGAACGTCTAATGTATGAAAATAAAACCTTGGAATAAGCACTACTTTTCGCGATACACACCCACCACAGCTGGCGGAGTGATCTTCGGATCTGGCGGAGAGATCTTCGGATCTTCGGCGGAAGCACGCGACCGAACAGCGCTCCAGCTGGCGCACCTTTCCACACCCCCTCTCTCTGAATTCACACGTCGATCGCCCCAGAGGAGCTTTTTGCAGATAATTTTACTATTATGAGACCGAAAAAAACCCACCACAGGCTCGTGTTCAGGCAAAGAAGGCACAAACTTTCTACGACCATTTTACAAATAAAGAGCCCGGTACCGTCCACCATTGCTACCATCCTTCGCCTAAAAGCTTTACACAAAGGCGTTATTTAGTCGATGCTTTCACGTGATTAATGACACCGAAATTGTCGCGTGCGAGTTGACAGCTGGCGCGGGGCCGCCGCTCGCGACCTCCGCCAGACGAAGAAGACACTTCAATTTCATTTCATTTCATCGAGTCGCTGTCACCTCGACCAGATTACGACTCCTCGCTGTGTCTTGTGCTGGCAAATCCAAGAGTTTGCTTTGCCCGAGGTGATTGTTAGCCGCGTTCGCGTACGTTTGGTGCTTTCCGGGATCGCGAGTGTGCCATTTTATTTTGCCTACCTTGACAGGCTAATAAGGCTTATTTAGTTGAAAATTATATTTTATGGAGACCTGGGAACGGATTATTCTCATTTTTATGGTTTCCTATGGATTTTTTTTTTCGGGATGCACACTTTTCGCCTTACACACTCTGTCTGGGAACCAATTAAGTTCGGAAGCCAAGGTCTCACTATACTGTAGTTGTCTTGGTGCAACACATAAATAACGCGATTCACCATCGCGTTATTTATGTGTTTTCCTTCTAATTTTGCCATCAACACGGATCAACACGAAGTTTTCGAACCAAACAAAGTACAGCAAAATGCATTATCCACTGTGTGTCACTGTCTCGGTCAGGGGCGCTCCAAACATGACGTCACGTGGGGATCGTCATCAACTCGAAAACAACACTTCCTGAATATTCAGCGCGAGTCTTACAACGTAAAATATGGCTATATGTGGTGGAATCTTTGTAAAGTACGCTCGGTAGAAGTCATTTGAAGTGATTTTACAAATTATGGACACAACTTGTTCGGAGGCGTTGGTTGTCCTTTAAGCATTGAACCAATCACATTCCAGTCATCATTTGTGACCACGGTCAGAAATCGATCTGGACGGCTCCACAATCAGTTATACGTTAGCATCAAATAAGTGTCGATACAATTGTGGCTTGAACCAATCCGATCTGGAGTTGGTCACAACAAAGCATTCTCACAGGGAAGTTATTTTCCAGCTGTCGCTACCTTCTAGTGGACTTTTAGTCAATCGCACCACACTTTTTATATGAGTTGCAGTCGCTGCTGTAGCTGCAGTAAAGCTTATATCGACGTCACATAGTTAAGGGTTGGATTGATTCAGACGTAGCACGACTGAAGACTGAAGGGAGGAAGCCTGAAGTGTGAAATGCATGGCTCGCCACTGCAGAATCCCCAGATGAATATATAAAATAGATATTAGCCAAATATATGCAGCTAAATAAAGAGAGCACATGTCTGTGTCAGGCTTTCCATGGGTCGTTTCAAAGCATTTTGAGTCATGACTCGGATTTTGCGAATAAATAATGCCTGAAATGGAATTAAAAAAGCCTCCAAAGCAGCCCCAAAAATGAAACCGCGTCGCACGATAAACTTCGGCAACGCGGAAGGTGGATGCATATCTCTGACCGTGGTGGTCTGCGTCTCCCCAGCAATACTTGGAAATGGACCGTCAAGGTGGGGGTCCATGATAACCCGCCGCACCGTTGTTTTGCAGGCGAATGACCACAGACTCCCGGTGGACAACTTAACGGATATGGTCATCCGAGGACAAGCCATCCAAGTCCACCTGGAGCCCTTAGGGAGACTTGAGTCTTTGGTGGCACAAATTCAAGACTGGAAAGAATCTGCCGCCGCACTTTTCCTGCGGAAGGACTCGACCCACACTCTACTGGAGGTAAACCCGCCCCCGTCGGTCCGCCACGGTCGTTCTTATGACACTGGAATGAATGGGAGGTTGACCGTTGCCCTTTTCGTGGCAGGCTTTGTGTCCGAGATGTGAGGTTGGAAGTGAAGGCTCTCCGAAGAGGAAGCCAAATAAGGGGAAGGAATTGCCTAAAAGTAGCAAGAAGAAACCACTGAGATTCCAAACCATCGGCGATGTGGAGAAAGCGCTTTCGGAGGCCAAGGACTCCACCTCTATTGTAAGGGCTTGTCCGGCGAATTCATCGCAATTTGTCGTCGGCTTGATACGCATGCTGGAAATTTGCAGTAGTGATGGGAATTCTGGAGCCTTTTAGAGAGCCGATTGTTTTGACTCTGCTCACCAAAAAGAGCCTCTTTTGGCTCCCAAATGACTCAATTTTTTGTTGGAAATTAATTTATATCCAAAAATAAGGCAAAATTGTATGTAAAATGAATGACTAATGTTAGAAAAATACAATATATCATTTTTTAATGCAAAAGCTTTATAATAACAATACATTTAATTTCTAAGCGCCTTTTAAAACTCAAGGACATTTTTATAGCTATATAACTCTATACATTGTAAAAATTAAGATTGAAAAAAGCAATGCATTGGGGAAACTAAACAAATGGTCAAAAAAGACTGCCATCGCAGGGGTAATGCTAGTGGCCCTCAATCTGCAGTACATATGGACCTAAAAGCTAGCAACCGCTCATTGGGACAATTTTAAATTTGGGTTCAGACTTTAACAAGCATCTTGGCACTTGAAATGCTTTATTTACTTTTGGGCGCCAAATAAAATGACATGGTGGGTAAGATGTGGCCCCCGGGCCTTGACTTTGACATTCTTTTTAACATGACAATTTTCAGTTCGAAGATCAGATCGAACGATTCGAGTACATCCAAAAGTCGCCAAAGTTCTGTGAACAAATGTAAAGATGTGCTAACTTTGCTAAAGGGTAGCTAATATCAGAAACTTGAATTTGAAATACACTTTTTTTTTAGTTATGATGATAATTTTGCGATCATTTTGTCACCATCATGTAAAGAGAGTTTTGAAGAGTGCTTGTAGATGAGATATTATTGTTATTGTTATTATTATTATTATTATTATTATTATTATTATCTCTTAGCTGGCTAGCTTTCTATCCATTTCAGTTACTTCCGGCTTGAGTGAACGCTGGCGCGTGTGGCTGCCGCTGCTCACCCACAGAAATAAACTTATCCCGTGATTGTAACGTGACCTTGAGAGTTTTGAAAGGCGCTTATAAATGAAATGACATGTATGATTATTATTTGACGACAATGAAGTTGAAATCTTAGCGAAAGAAAATAGATGGTTTGAAAGGGGAATAAAAGAAGCTATTTTCATATATAGCTTTATATTATTCTGAACCTACTCAACATGGAGTAAAACATGGAGTGCTTCAAAAAAGAAAATATACAGTACAAAATCAAAGGCCCATCTCAAAACAATGTCAACAATAGAATCCCGTCTCCGATTGTATATGTTTATAAACTTTTAGCTAAACGACACAAGCTTTGTTGACCACATAACCAGTAATAAATTAAAATGAGTAAAACAAAAAGCAGCATCCAGGTCAGAGGTTTTGCTAGTCTTTAGCAAAGATTGGCATTAAGAAATACCAGGTGCCTCAGCTTTGAGGGGGGTGATCCTATTTCTCCTATCACTTAATTTAAAATGAGTCCAAATTTTACTTTGTTTCCTATCCATTTTCTCACCTTTGCACTTTCCACCTTCCACCGTGTCATTTCTCTGTCACGCAATCGCGCTCTCTTCTGTCTCACTGTCTCTCCTGTTTGTGTGCTGCTCAAAGTGTGTTGCGACACATCTCTAGTTGGTAGTAGTCGTGCCTCCATGTCTGAGCCAACTTGTAAATCCTCCCTCGCGTCGTCACTTCCCAAATTTAGTCGGTCCAAAATTGTACCTGTGGCCGCCTGAAAAGGGAGATTTATATGCCTTTTCAGAACGCCACGCTGGAAGCTCTGCGGGTCAGTGAGATGGAGGCTTTCCGTCTGCTGAGAGCGGCCAACGAGTCCAAGCTCCTCCCGACCGCCGACTGCACCGACCTGAAGGTGTGTGTCTGTCAGAAGACGCTGATGGGAGCCATGCTGCAGTGCGAACTCTGCAGGGACGCCTTCCACAGCGTGTGCGTCCGGGAGCCGTCGAACCTGGGCGACGCCCCTCCCTGGCTCTGTCCCCGCTGCCAGAGGTCCAGGAAGCCGCTGCTGAGCAAAGTTCAGCCACTGCTGGCGTCCCTGAGGCGCATCACTGTGCGCCTGCCCGAAGGCGACGCGCTGCACCACCTGGTTGAGAGGACGGTCAACTGGCAGCGTCGGGCGCAGCAAATTGTGCAGTCCTGCCGTTGGAGCGAGTCGGAAGAGGGAGCCGAGGCTCCCCCCGTCCTGACCCGCTGCGCGTCTGACTCTGGCGACAATTACAGCGACACACAGGTCGGGCGTCATCTGCTTTTTTTTTTTGCTTGCTTCGGGGGATTGAAGGTTCCCCATCTCACCATTTTTTTCCCTCAGGCCCCTTGTTTGACTCCGGAGTGGAACAAGACCAATCATTCCCAGACTGTCTTCTACACTGAGCAGAGATGCATTCCGCTGCAGGGTCAGCCCCCTCACGCCTCCCCGTACAAATGGGAAAATCCTTCCAGAACTAAATCCAGAACCCCTCTGGCTTGACAGGCTTGAATCAGGACTTGGAGGAACTGATGGTGGAAGGCCTCCTCCTGCAAGTGTCGCTGCCAGAAGTCCGCACCCTCCATCGTCTTTTATTGGACCGAGCCACCAGCCAGCACACGACGTCTCCAGCGCGAGACCATTCCGCGGACTGCGACAAACGTGGGCGGTTTCACTCTCAGGGAATCAAATTCAGCCAGGTAAACGACCCCCACCCCATCCTTTAAGGGCTTTACCATGTTACTTCTGGGTTGAGTGAACGCTGGCGCGTGTGGCTGCCGCTGCTCACCCGCAGAAAAAATATCCTGTGATTGTAAAGTGTACTTGATAGTTTTGAAAGGCGCTTATAAATGAAATGTATTATTATTATTTACCAACAAGGTTGCGTCGTATTGGTCAGGTTGATGCGATTCATCAGTTTTCAGGATCAGAAGCATCGTTATTGAACGCAGGAGAAATGTGTCGGGGGAAGGCTAGGCTTACTTACCATCACATTGTTTGCGATGTATTGCTAACAGCACGAGTGTGAAAGTCATGGCCCGGGGGCCAAATCTGGCCCACCACATCATTTTATTCGGCCCGCGTAGCAAGTCAAACTTGTGAAATTCCATGCTCACCTATCGAGTTAGCTAGTTAGCAGGATAGCTAGCAAGCGATTGAACAAGCGATAGCAAGCAGGCCTGTTCAAATCTCAGTTGAATACTGTAAGCCACAGGTGTCAAAGTTAAGGCCAGGTCGAGAGTGAGGATATGGAGGAAAAACCTTGGCTCCGGTGTCATTAAGTCTTCTTCGGCATGCAATGCGGCTTGAGAGACGAGAACATTGACAACCCGATCATCCATTTACCCGTGACTGGGTGTGTTTGAAGTAAGACTTCTTTGCGTCCATGTCATGGCATCCCATGCAGTACACAGCACATCCATCTTATATTTCCCCCTTTCATTTTGACTGCCACAAACAATTCCGAAGAAGAAGTAAATATATATAATATGCATGTAAATCCCTCTTGCCCCCACCCCCACCCCCACAAAAATAAAATAAAAAAACAACGATGTTTTAGCTCTGGACGGCGCGTATGGGCAGGGCACATTCGCGCCGTTCTGCTCCGATTGGCTGCGTAGCGTACGGGAACTGTACGGTATTATTGGCTGGACACCTTTCACCTATTGAGTTACATTACAAAATGGTACTATATATATAATAGATCATATGTATATAATAGATTATATCAGTTCTAAAATTAGATATTAAGTAATGTGTTTCTGTTTTATTTTGTGTGCTGCATAGATGTTCTTGTGCACTGAGTATGTGCAAGCAGTGCGCAATTGCGCACGCATGCAGCTTCGAGGGAACATTGCCTGCTGGGGCCTCATTTTATTCGGCTCGCGAAAACAAATCAAGCATGTCAAGTGCTATAATGCTTGCTAAATTCCCAACCAACTTTTCAAATTGTCCCATGTAAACCACAATAACTCATTATTATTGACTATTTTGAAAACTAGTTATTCATTAATATTTTGTGCACTTTATGTGTGTAATATGTGGAGGGGAAGAAACATTCTAATGGCTAATTCATAACAGCCCCAGAGAAGAAACAATAAGAACTATGTATCCCACCGCAAAAAAATAATTTGGCTAACAGGAACCGAATATGGCTTGGCTATGTTCATTCTTCTTTTGACCTCTGAGTCGTGGTAATAGCGGAGACATCTTATCTTTTGCTTCCTTTTGCCAACATTTGCATCCGTTTTTCAGGATGCAAAAGTGAGGGAAACTTCGATGGTGCTGGAAAAGAAACCAAAGCGGCATTTGCCTCTCAACGGGGAGCGGCCGGCGAGGGACAGGAAGCACACTCACAAAAGACAGAAGCTGAATCCAAAGGAAGTAGAGCGCAGGCCGGCCTCTGACCTGTCCTCGCCGCCTTCTGATATCTCGCAGTCTGACGAGTCGGACGAGGACTTGGCCGTGTGTCCCGCAGAGCAATGCCAGCTCCCCGAGGGAAATGAGGTGTGGAGAAAGTCTTTGATCATAATCTGTTCATGAAACCTTTTCGAAAACCGATTTGTTCAAAAACCGAAACAACACTTCCCTTTATAATCAATGTAAAAAAAAAAATCCGTTCAGAGTTTAGAAAACAACACTTTTAAAGCACTTTTGAACTATTTTACAGCATTTACTGAGATCTCTGGCGAACATTTCTGCTTTTTCGATAAAAACTATACTCAACAATGCTATACTCAACAATACATCTGGTCACAATGACACGCGACACAAGGAAGTGATGTATAAGGAAGTGGAGGGGATTCAAGTGGCGCACTCAGTTTGGTCGAGAACCGAAATGGACGAGAACGGAGACGTTTGAAACCCAGGTTTGACTGTACTTGCCTTCTTGCCCGTTTCTCTTGCCGCAGGTGGACTGGGTCCAGTGTGACGGCTGCTGCAACCAGTGGTTTCACCAGGTGTGTGTCGGGGTCACGGCGGAAATGGCGGAGAAGGAGGACTACATTTGTGTCCGATGTGCACTGAGCAGCACCCACGTGATGGAATGAAGCAATCGCTGCTCGTTGGGCGCCACCAGCCTCAGCCTCACCTTTGTCCAACCCTTTTGTAACAATGGTGCTATCTTCTCTTTTCACTTATTGTTCAGAGCTAAAACATTGTTGTTTTTTTATTTTATTTTTGTGGGGGTGGGGGGGGCAAGAGGGATTTACATGCATATTATACATATTTACCTCTTCTTAGGAATTGTTTGTGGCAGTCAAAATGAAAGGGGGAAATATAAGCTGGATGTGCTGTGTACTGCATGGGATGCCATTACATGGACGCAAAGAAGTCTTACTTCAAACACACCCAGTCAGGGGTAAATGGATGATCGGGTTGTCAATGTTCTCGTCTCTCAAGCCGCATTGCATGCCGAAGAAGACTGAATGACACCGGAGCCAAGGTTTTTCCTCAATATCCTCACTCCCTTCTAGTGTTTAATTCCATGCATCTTTATATGATTGTTGCCATTTTTTTGTAGAATAGTTTTATTTATCCAAGCAATAATGTTTGTCCAATTTGACAAATGGATCTCCGGCGAATTCATTGCTGCCCGAGCAACGGTGCGATGGACAGCGAGGGAACAGCTGCAGCACGGGACACTGCTCACATGTACAAACGGGCAGCATGGAACTTGGTATCGGATACTCAGTGTGGACTTGCTATAGTTTATATTGTGGAATAAATGCATTTTGTTCTATGGACAAGTCTTGTCTTTGATGTGTTGTGCTGAAATTGAAACATGTTTTTTTCCCCTGACACCATTGAGGCCAGGCCGAAGCATGAACAATTGTTTCATAAATCTGAATAGGGGGACACTCAGCCTTTGGCATTAGGACGAACCAAAGCAGAGCGGCATGACAGATGACATCACGGTGTCAACTAAAACTATTTTTTTAGGAGGGGGACTCGAGCTGATCCCAGACACGCCCATAACACTGCTGCATCTTTCTGCTGCACCATCCAAACCGAATTTTCTGCCATGGTTCCTCACCGGTTATCCCACAGCGAGGCTTTTCCAGTCATCAACGACAGCTTCTCCTGACCTTTTCTGCACCTCTCAATCAATACCACCCCAACTGTGCCACTCCAATCTGTACGGTCAGAAATATACAGTATTTGTGTCCTGAATCTCGCCTCAGTTTCTTGTCCCAAAAACGGATTGTAAGGTTGCTGACAACAATCTCAAAATGGGACTGTGATTGTCCTTCCTGTGTGGAGTTTGCACATTTGTTTCAGTTCCATTTCTGACAAAATATTATATTTGTTTGTTTTCTTTTGTTTTGTTTTTCTTCTTTTAGTTATGTGTTGCAAAACAAACCAATCCGATTTAGGCCTAATGAAGATTGAGCTGATGACCATTTTATATTTGAATGAGTGGTGTGTGTGAGTGTGTGTTACTTCCAGGTTGAGTGAACGCTGGTGCGTCTGGCTCACCGATAACACTAAATACCTATTCTCGTTTTTTCGCCGTTCATTTTTGTTGGGGCTGCAGTTGGCGGAGAGCGCAATTTTGATTGGATGATACTGGCCGTCATGTTGAAACAGGTAAACGCCCCTTTAAATGAGCCTGACGAGTACACTTTAGCTTGAATGCAACGGAGCATTCGCCTTTGAGGAGAGAAAATGTTCTGATTCTAATTTGCAATGAAACAATTCCATCGATGACACAGTCGAATGTCAGTGACATTTTAACAAGCCAATATACTTCTGCGAGATATTGAAGACAGCAAGTGTGGAAGCTTCTGAGCCGTGTGTAGGCTAGCTAGCAGTAACTTCGCCTATGGATCCGATCGTTTGGCTGGATCACGATGAACAGAATACCATTCATGTTAACGGTGAGTACGATCACAAAGTTATTTTAAATAATAAATTCTGACATTTTGTTGAAAAGTGTCGCGCGTGTGCGCGCGTGTGTGGCTCTCACTGAAAAACAATTCTAAATAGTATTTTACTTTTATGGCTCTCTTAGTCAAAAAGGTTCCCGACCCCTGCTGTTAAGTGTCCTTGACTGTTTTGAAAAGCGCTTTTAAAGAAAATTACTTATTATTATTATTATTATTATTATATATTATTATTATTATTACTCTTACTTTGCTGCTGAGAAATGTAAATATCTCCACTGCGAGACTAATAAAGGTAAATCCAATCCAATTATTACTACTATTAATACTATTACTACTATTAAATCAAGAAGTACAGATGACGGCCGAAGAAACCTTTTCACTATTGGCAACGGTTGAAATAAGCGCCTGAAAGACAGAGTGCCGCAATAGGCTGATCTTGAGCCAATCAGCGGCCGTCGTCAGGATCCTTCCGCACGTTCTCCCAGTATGATTTTTTTCGGGACAGACGCATTCACACAGCCGAAAACGAAAACGGTGAGTGATTTCGCAAGCTTTCAAGTCCACCTCGCTCCCGGCTGCGCATCCACCCGACTCTCAACTCCAAAAACATTTCAGTCAAGAGCGTCCAAGTCTCCACCGAGACAGAAAAAAGGAGCCGCGGCGGGACGCGTATTAGCACTCAGGTTGGCGGGTTGCTAACCTCAAGCTAAAAGATGAACTCCGGTAGTTGGCGACGGAAATCGCGTTTGTCGACTAAAATCCACCCTTGGCGGCACGCTACTATCATGAAAAGTTGAGCTTGTTGCTTCCGCGCCGGAGAGCTGCCTCAAAGTGCTCCCGGTGGTGTTGGGGCAACTCGACTTGAGTTCCACCGCTGCCCATTTAAAGTAAAAACGGTGATAAATTGGCCGATCTGGCTTTGTGGTTCGGGTTTTATTCACGTTTCTCTGCGAACACAACGATAATTGTTCGACTCGGCGTTTATTTCCTTCCTGTCACATCCGGTATCGCTTGTCACGTCTTGGTTCCATCGACGTTAGCGTCATGCTAGGACACTCACAGGGCTGTGCTAGTTTTAACAACAACTTGCGAAACTTGACCTCCCACCCTATTGTGTTTAAAGGTCTTTTTCTTTTGTCACGCTGGCAATCGAGGACTTTTTTTCGCTCGAAGATTTAGTGTGGCGGACAAGTTTGGGAAACTAAGAGCCACACCCTTTTCGAGAATGACTTTTCTCTAATATGACGTCCACTTTATTGTTGTCGTTCCAACAGCTTCACTTTCCTTTTTGTATATAAACTACTACTTTTCTTCCTGAGTTGTGCTTTAATTAGATTCGTTTTGGGTCAGTTATGCAACTACAGGTGTCAAAGTCAAGACCCAGGGGCCAAATCTGGCCCACCACATTATTTTACTTGGCCCATAAAAGCAAATAAAACTTGTGAAATTCAGTGATGCTTGCCACAGTCGGAAGCAAAATTTCAAATTGCCCCATGTAAACCACAATAACAGTCGTTATTTTTTACTTCAAATTTGAAAACTAGTTATTCATCAATTTGTTGTGCACTCTGTATGTACTATGTGGAGGGGATGAAACATTGTAATGGCTTCCCCAGATTCATAACGGCCCCCGAGAAGAAACCGGAATTACAATCTGGCCCGCCGCAGCTAGTCATGGACAATTTGCCGATCAAGTATTCAGATTGGTAGTTTATTGATTGTTGCTGACTTTTCAAAAACATTCCCTTTTCTGATGAAGCAGGACGGCCAATTTCAAGCTTTGTGGTCCCACCGGTGCCCCCGCCGCTGTCATCTGTGAACCCAAGGATCTCCCAGATGTAGAAGGAGTTGACCTTTGCACCCGCTGTCTAAACAGTACGTTAATGTGATCTTGTGTCTCATGTTTTTATTTGATTTCTGTTTGATTTTGAAAGGACTTGTCTGAACAAGTCAAAGGCAATTACAGACTTCATTTAAAGGCATTTCACCATTGGTTTAGCAACACGTTGCACGCCAACGGTGAGCCTCTTCTGCAAGGAATCGCCATGTCGCATTGTGCGAGCGTTTGACATCGCTGTGATGTCAGACGCCGCATGGAATTGGCAAAGGATCGGCGCAGTAATCAGTAGAGCAGCCAAAGGGGAAAGCATCCACGCTACTTCCCCGTGGTGTATGTTCAGAATGAAACAAATCATTTGATATACAGTGATACCTTAGCTCGCGAACTTAATTGGTTCCCAGAAAGTGTGTGTAAGGCGAAAAGTTTGTTTGCCGAACATTTATTTCCCATAAGAAACCATTAAAAATTAGAATAATCAGAATCAGAATCATCTTTATTGCCAAGTATGTAGAACACACAAGCCTTTAAACTACACAAAATATACCTTATTTTATGTATAATAAATGTGCTATTTTCATTAATGAAATAAACTGTACTGTAAATAAAGTCGTTTTATTTACCGTTGTGATGGTCGTTGATGTAGTTGCCTCTTAATGATATCCGAGTGAAGTTGCCGTGCTTTTTCGGCGATAATACTCACACTGTCCCCTGCAAGCTGCTTTCCGTTAATCTAAATCGACAGAAGTTCCTCTTCTATTGCCTAAGACCGTTGCTTAGACAACACAGAAACACCCTTAGCCTCATGTAGCAATGGTCGACTTAGCATACTGGTACAGGGACGCTAAGTCACACAAACGCACACCCCGTTTGTGTTTTTAGATGATCTTCTGCTCGATCGTATTTTTCTTTAATGTCTTCTTAGGCTTAACACTAGCCTGTGGTGGGGTCTTTTTCGGTCCCATAATAGCAAAAGTACTCCACTGAATAACAAACCATGTCTGCACTGAAAGAAAGGAGGTGACGAAAACTAGTCTGCCGGCCACCATGGCTCTGTTTGACCGTGCGGTTTGGTGTTCATATGCCGAAAGCTGGTCCGCCAGCCATTGTGGCGCTTTGTGGTTTGGTTTGTCCGCCAAAAACTAGTTCATCAGCCAAGGCTATATGCTCGCAAATTTAATGTTCGTGAGGTAAAAAGTTCGTAAGCTGAGGTGTCACTCTATCACTATTAATCAAGTGATTTATTACTGGAACGAGGAGAGCCTGAGACTCAAAATAAATCTAAAAAGAAAAACTGCACCAACTTAATCTGATGGTTGATTATTAGATTTGTGAGCAGAACTTGGACAGATTCAGTTTCCACTTTTAGAACGTTTTTGTGGAGTCTCGACTCACCTCTTATAGCGTGTATGAATGCAACAGTGACATCCGCGGCCTCCATTTTTGGTTTGTATGTGCCCTTGAGTGGCGTGATCACAATGGGCCATTGTGGGGCTGCACGTGTCGCGTGTCGCCTCAGCGAGCCTGCGCTGGTGCAGCGCATGTCACACTTTGAATTGCAAATGCTGTCAGAGTGTGACAGAGTGCTTTTTGTATTATTCTCTCCGCTCTGGATAAGGCACCCAAACTCCCACTGACAATGAATATGTCCAAAGAGGCTCAGAAATGAGTGTGAAGCCCCCTCCCCCCCACATTTGTTCCCTATAAACAGCAGTTTGAATATTATCCAGTTGCTCCTGGGTTGGATATAGGTGACATTAGCGACATTAATTTTTGACTTTGTCACCCCGCTACTGCCTGATTATTATAGGTGTCAAGGTCGGGGTGCCAAATCTGGCCCACCACATCGATTTATTTGGCCCATGAAAGCAAATCAAGCATGACAGGCGCCATGATGCTTGCGAAAGTCCCAAACCTAATTTTAAATTGCACAATAGCAGTCATTATTTTTTACTTCAAATTTGAAATTCAGTGAGTCATTATATCATTTACTGCATTCCCGAATTTATTTGGGAATTGAAAAGCGTGACGTGGAGCATCATTCCCGAATTTGTTCGAGTTTTGGCTTTTCTTGCGGGGGGTGCTGATAAAGCGCGGGTCAAACATCTGACAATGTTTTTCCCTTCCATGAAGGGGCACTATATGCCTTTTGTCCGTGTTGGTGCTTTGTAACAGCCACAGCTGTTGTTAAAGCACTATATAAATTAATATGTATGTATTTTATTGTATTTTGTACCGCTACCCCCATTTCAAGCTCAGATAACTCCAGAAAATGACAAAACTCCTGGCACTGGAGTGGACACATTTTTGCACATCGTCTGGCAGTGAATTAGCTAATTTGTTATGCGTTCTATATGTAATAGGTGAGGAGGATGAAACATTCTTCTGCAAATTCCTAACAGCCCCCCAGAGAGGCCGTAACTACAATGTGGTCCGCCGCAAAAAATGACCTTAACACCCCTGGAACAGACGATTGTGGGGTCGGACAAAAATAATGAAACATTGGATGGGGAGATAAAGGATCCAATTGTAATTACGACCAGGTTAAGACTGAGCATGAGGCAAAAAGATAAAGGAATTTTAATTATTCAAAACAATCCTTTTGTCATGAGCATTGGGTGTAATATCGTTAGTATATATATATACACAGTGATACCTCGCTTACGAACCCGTTAGCTGACGAACCTTTCGCCTTATGAATGTTAAATTCGCGAGAATATAACCTTGGCATACGAACTATTTTTTCGGGAAACACACGGAGCGCCACAATGAGTGATGTGTCGTTCGCAAACGAGCCGGTTCTTGGAGCAGGATCTCTGAAGTGAACGAAGCTGGAAATGGCAGCCGGCTTCCCCGCCCCCAGTCTTCGGTACAAGCCGCACGTGATTGGTCAAGATCCGTGGTAGAGGAGGGAGGGGACACACGCAGCGGGGGGGGGGGGGGGGGGGGGTGTACAGAAACAGCTCCACATGAACAGAAAGGAAGACAACAGAGCTTGAAACAAAAAAAAGTGAAAAAAAAATGACGTTTCTCGTGTGTCTGCCTGTATCTGTTGCAATATCACAACTTCCAAGATGTACAACCCAGAGCTCCTTGAGACACTTTATGCAAAAAGCTATCCATTACATCAAGCCATCAACAACCATCACAAAGGTAAATAAAACGACTTAATGATACAGTACATTTTATTTCTTTAATTACAATACCATAGCACATTTATTATACATAAAATAATGTATATTTTATGTAGTTTTAAGGCTTATTTAGTAGAAAATAATGTTTTATGGGAACCTCGGAACGGATTATTCTCATTTTTAATGGTTTCCTATGGGAAATTAATCTTTGGAGTACACACTTTTCACCTTACACACACTTTCTGTGAACTAATTAAGTTCGTAAACCAAGGCATCACTGTATATACTGTAGTTGTAGCCCATAGTAGCAATAATGTTTGCCAGGTTATTAGCTCAGAGTTGTACAAGATACACTCGGGCTTTGTCCTTGACTGAGGTCATTCTAAGACTTGAACTCTTGTGATATGATTACTCGACAGAAGTTGTATTTCCATGTATAGTTCAGACTTTATTATGATTCTTTTTCTTATATGTTTTGGCTACAACACAAGTCACCCTTGTGGAATTTCCGAATATTTGCTTCGTTGTACAGTCAAACCTGGATTTTCGAACATCTTGGTTCTTGACCAATTCGTTTTTTGACCAAAAATGTCGGATTTTGCATTTGGCCTAAAAACCGCTGGGCAAAATATCACGACTGTGACTCATTGCAGGTGCAACGACACCAATTTGGTCCCAATATGCACAGTTAGCGAATGAGCTACAAACAAAACCGTGTCAAGGGGTTCTCTCCCCTTGACATGGTTTTAGTTGTAAAAAGCCACTTGGCTCGGCGAGGCCCTAAAGTGTGTCGCAGAACGTCACATGACTCTGTCTTTCCGCAGAACGTCACATGACTCTGTCTTTCCGCAGAACCTGGTGGTGTCCACTGAAGTTGGCCATCATGCGCGAGTACAAGCTGGTAGTGTTGGGTTCCGGAGGCGTGGGCAAATCTGCTCTGGTCAGTTTTCTTCTTCTTTTACTGCTCACCACATCAGCTGGACAACAACAGCAACGTGTTTTTCAACAAATCCGTCTGAAAGAACCAGAGTCCAAAGAATCTTCTTTGTCATATTTTGGACTGAAATCTCTTTCTGGTGTCATTCGAGCAAAAATCACTCCGCCTCAGAAGAGTGCCTCTGAAGTTGCCTTTTCCAACGTCATTCAAATATCCTCGTCTATTCAAATATCCTCGTCTATTCAAATATTCATTTTTTGTCATATTGGACTTGAGGTCATTTCCCTCAGTTTTGTTTGGAAGGAAAATCTCAATGGCGTTCCTGCTTCCGAGCGTTGTTTGGCCAGTGGCGCTCAAATACAGTAAGCACCAAATTCTCAAAATACCTCAGGTGAACGTGCCTGTCGCTGTTTTGCATCTCAAGTCACAAATCCTCAGGGTTTGACTCCACAGATTCACATGGTTCTAGTCCCCCCAAAAAATGAACATGGCCCACTGCGTGGTGTTCCACAGCTCACCGATCCAGGGCCTTTGTTGTTTTCACTGGATCGGAGAGCTATTTGAGGTAATGAGAACTAAGCACAGGCGTCGAAGGGATGGAGTCTTTCCCGTTGCCGCTCCCTCACTTTAGAATGAGCCCCCTCCGTCCCTGGCCATCTTTGAAACTTGCCTTAAAACTCATCATGTCTTTGGGTTTTTGTGCTTTCTTCTGTCTTACTCATTCATTGATTGTTGATGTACAATTCTTTTTGCACCGTGTGCAGCACTTTGTCGACAGCCGTGGTTGTTTTCTAGTACAGTGATACTTCAGCTTACGAACGCTTTAGCTCACAAACGTTTCACCTCACGAACATTAAATTGATTGCGAGCATATAGTCTTGGCTGACGAACTAGTTTTCGGCGGGCGAACTAAATCAGACAGCGCCACGGTGGCTGGCGGAGTAGTTTTCGGCAGCTGAACACCAAACCACAGGGTTGAACAGCGCCACGGTGGCTCGCGGACTAGTTTTCTTAGAGTGTAGATGTGGTTTGTTATCGAGTGGAGTACTTTAGCTATTATGGGACCAAAAAAGGCCCCACCACAGGCTAGTGTTCAGCCAAAGCGGACACAAAATAAAATTACGGTCGACTTAGCGTCTCTGTACTAGTACGCTAAGTCGACCATTGCTACATGTGGCTAAGTGTGTTTCTGTGTTGTCTAAGCAACGGTCTTAGGCAATAGAAGAGGTTGAAAAACTTCTGTTGATTTGGATTAACGAAAAGCTGCTAGCAAGGGACAATGTGAGTGAGGGTATTATCGCCGAGAAAGCACGGCAACTTCTCTCGGATATCATCAAGAGGAAACTACATCAACGACCATCACAAAGGTAAATAAAATGACTTTATTGTACATTAGCTTATTTTTTTAATTACAATACAACAGTACATTTATTATACGTAAAATAATGTATGTTTTGTGTAGTTCAAGGCTAATTTAGTCGACAACTCTGTTTTATGGGGACCTGGGAACAGATTATTCTCATTTTTAATGGTTTCTTATGGGAAATAAATGTTCGGCAGACGAACTTTTCGCCTTACACGCGCTTTCTGGGAACTAATTAAGTTAGTGAGCTGAGTTATCACTGTACTCGAGAAATCCACTGGAGTTGAGACTTTGTTGATATTATTATTATTATTATTATTATTGTTATTACATAATCGTGACCTACCTTTGTGTGATCACTCCAGACGGTCCAGTTTGTGCAAGGAATTTTTGTGGAAAAGTACGACCCGACAATAGAAGACTCCTACAGAAAGGTAACCTCTGGATGCATTGTCTCTAATGGGTTTCCTCGATTTTTTTTGACTCTGAAAGGACAATCGACGCCTCCCGACAAGTTGTGTCCATAATTTGTAAAATCACTTCAAATGACTTCTACGGAGATTCCACCGCATATAGCTATATTTTACGTTTTAAGACTCGCGCTGAATATTTAGGAAGTGTTGTTTTCGAGTTGATGACGATGCCTTACCCTATTTCGATTTCCTCCTCCCAGTATCTGCGAAATAGTCTGTAAATGCCATATCTTGCATATTCCTTGAAACAAATTTATTAATTGATCAGGGATATTTTTCACATTTGAAAGACAGTTAATAAATGGGGTTGTAGTGTTCTTATTGTGCTAAGAGGTTTGTACACACTACATTTAAAGGACAACCGGCACCATTTTTTTGTTTCCTACTGACATCAGAAAAACGTTGTATAGCATCTAAAAAACCCAAAACAAGCAGGCTGATATTATTTTATAGTCAAATGAAAAACACCAATAAAAATGACTTCAAAATGAATCCGGAAATTGCCAGTTTCAGAAGGTCCCACCCCCTTGTTCGTGACGTCACGCCAAGACGTCTTGCCTTGCTCGAGAATCAAAACAATGGCTTCAGATTGGGAGAAGATGCTTTCTTGTTACTCATCCAGTTATGAATATGATACAAATAGTTCTGAAGAGGAAAGCATAAATGTTTGCAATTGATTCAAGGAGTCCTCCCATATCAATTCGAGCCGTCAATGACAGCAATGTTGCACCCAGAAAATGCAGAAGATGGCGCCCAAGCTCCGTTGGAAATCGGCTGATTTGTCTCTTGGGAATTTGTGTCAACTAGTATAAAATAGTAGTCTTGGTGCAACACACAACGATTCACCATCACATTATGTGTTTTCCTTCTAATTTTGCCATCAACACGGATCAACACGAAGTACCGCAAAATGCATTGTGTGTTGCTTTCTCGGTCAGGGGCGGTCCAAACGTGACGTCACATTGGGATCATCATCAACTCGAAAACAAGACTTCATGAATATTCAGCGCAAGTCTTAAAATGTAAACTATAGCTATATGTTGTGGAATCTTTGTAAAATACGCCTAGTCGAAGTCATTTGAAGTGATTTTACAAATTATGGACACAACTTGTTTGGAGGCGTCGGTTGTCCTTTAATTATTTAGGTTTAGTATTTCCGGCCCAAACACTCCCTCCAAATGCTCCTGGCCCGGCCCCTTTGTTAAATTTTAGAACCCATTGCGGCCCGCGCGTCAAAAAGTTTGCCCACCCCTGCTCTAGGCTGTTTGGAAAGCATTGTCTAATTGAATGAGCGGTGACAAACACGCCAACGTTTTTGTGTTGCTACACTTGAACGCACCCCCCTGTCAAGATGCGATAGAAGTGATTGGCTAAAGGGTAGAGTCATGTGTCATGGTAAGCCAATCAGAGCTAGTGTTTTCACACACACCGGAACAGCGTGTCAATAGTCACGCTAAATTGTCACGTGCGAGTTGACAGCTCGGGCGTGGCTGCCGCTCGCGACACTTCAATTTCATTTCAACGAGTCACTGTCACCCCACCAGTGACATGATTACGACGTAAGTGCATCGCTATGTCTTGTGCTCCAAAAGTTTGCTTTGCACGAGGTGATTGTTAGACGCGAGTGTGCCATTTTATTCACCCCGCCCGCCTTCTTTTGTCGCGTTTTATTCCGTGTCCGTGGAATCATCGGACTCGCGCCTTTTGTTGTCATAAAATCTCTGCCAGCACCTACGGGACTCGAAGTGAATGCAGATGACATTGAGGAGCTTGTTGCTGACCATAATGAGGTCATCAACACAGAGAATTTGATTTGCCTTCAAGAGGACAAGCAGAAGCAGGCCATTCAACAGTTGATGTGCAGGCTTTTATTGAACAGTTCCATTCAGAAAAGGCTATAAGAATCATCAACATGATGAATGATAATGTGATGCCTCAGTTTCGTAAGACCTTACAAGTCAGAAAGCAACAGGTGTCAATTAAGAGCGATCAATGACCATTACAAATGTAAATAAAGTGACTTTATTATACAGTGCAGTGTATTTCTTTCATTACAATACAATAGCGCATTTATTATACATAGGATAAGGTAGATTGTGTGTAGTTTTAAGGCTTATTTAGTTGAAAAGTATATTTTATGGAAACCCGGGAACGGATTATTCCCATTTTAATGGTTTCCTATGGGAATTTTTTTTTTGAGATGCACACTTTTCGCCTTACACACTCTGTCTGGGAACCAATTAAGTTCGTAGGTTGAGGTCTCACTGTAGTAGTCTTGGTGGAACACATAGCGATTCACCATCGCATCATTTATGTGTTTTCCTTCTAATTTCGCAATCAACACGATGTTTTCAGACCAAACAAAGTACTGCAAAATGCATTGTGTGTCACTTTCTCGGTCAGGGGCGTTCCAAACGTGACATCACGTGGGGATCTTTATCAACTCCAAAACAGGACTTCCTGAATATTCAGCGCGAGTCTTAAAACGTAAAATATAGCTATATGCGGTGGAATCTTTGTAAAATACGCTCAGTAGAAGTCATTTGAAGTGATTTTACTAATTGTGGACAACTTGTCCGGAGGCGTCGGTTTTCCTTAAAGTTACTTTACAAGCCCAGGCTCAAGTTTCACAGACTGATGTGAATTCTATTTTATCCATGAATTCTTCTGAAATCATTCCAAATTGTCTTTCAGCTTCCTTTCATTGCTTTTCTTTCCCCTGTTATGCTACTTCCACATGTGTGTTTTCATATTTAAGCATCATTTAACCAATCACATTTCAGGCATGATTTGTTACCAGGGTCCTAAATCGACCAGGACGCCTTTACAATCAGTTCTGTGCGGCCCTGTAGCATAAAAAAAACTGTACCTTTACCCAATCTGATTTGGAGTTGGCGACACCGAGGCCTTCTTGCAGGCCTTATTTCCTGGCGAACGCGACCGTCTGGTGAACTTGTAGTCAATCACGCCACACTTTTGCTATGAGTCACAGCTGTAGCTGCAGTAAAAGTGGTACAGTGATCAAATAGTTATTAAGAGTTGTGAAATGCATGCCTCGCCATTGCTTTCCTTGGTCCTCTTTCTTGGAGAAGTGACAAGGTGTCCTTATCGTGACAAAAGTGGCCTTCAGAATCTGTGTCTAATGTACGGATTTTAAAATGCGAGGTCCGATAAAAAGATAGAATCACCCTTGAAGATGCCCAATCACGACGGAAGTTTTTTTCCTCCAACAGCAAGTTGAAGTGGACGGGCAGCAATGCATGCTGGAGATCTTGGACACAGCCGGAACAGTACGTGGAGCTGGAGTCGGCCGGCCGGGTGCTTCCCAAAGTCAAATCAAGCTGAGTGTGTCTGCTTGTCGTTGTCGTCCTCCCTAGGAGCAGTTCACAGCCATGAGGGACCTTTACATGAAGAACGGGCAGGGTTTCGCTCTGGTCTACTCCATCACTGCACAGTCCACCTTTAATGACCTGCAAGACCTCCGGGAGCAAATCCTGCGGGTGAAAGACACAGAGGATGTGAGTGGGATGCCTCTTTTGAAATGTACTGTGTGTGTGGTTGTCGAAAGGCTCTCATTTCTGTTCTCCTTGTTGACCCTCCCTTTTCCTTTTTCTTTTTTTAATGGAGTCATAACCTCAAATACGGTCAAACCTGGGTTTTGGAACGTCTCGGTTGTCGCCCAATTCGGTTTTCGTCCAAAAATTTCTGTTTTTTGGTGCCTGGGTTTACAACTGAAAATGGGTTCTCGACCAAACTCAGTGCACCTGAATGCATCACTCGACTCCCCTCTGTTTCCTTATACGTCACTTCCACGTGGAGCGTTCCCTTGTGAGCCGACGTATTTGTATTGTTGAATAAAGTTTTTTTTTAATTAACTCATTCACCGCCATTCAAGAATTTACTCGGGAATTGAAAAACATGACGTGGAGCGCCATTCCCGAATTTGGGGGTAGGATTTATGTACAGCTGCCCCCACTTTCAATGCAGATAACTCTCGAACCAAGTAAACTCAAAATAAGCTGTTTCTTTTCTGATGAAAGAATTGAGTTTAAGGTTTCTTAAACTGCATTGAATGTTTATGTAGTCCTAAAAGTCAATATCCTGTGGGTCCTGCAATTTTAGTGAAAATGACATAAACCCTGGCACTGACTGGTATGGGCACATTTTTGCACATCGTCTGGCAGTGAATGAGTTAAAAAGCAGACGTGTTAGGGTGAGATCTCCGCTAATCAGACGTCATCTTCGTGTCGTGTTCCATCGTGAGTCGGCGTGTTTGTATTCAATTACGATACAAAAAACATTGATTAAATTGATTATAATGTGAAATGTTTCAGTTTTCGAACACATTGGTTTTTGAACCGGTTTATAATGGTGTAAAACCCATGTTTGACTGTATTTGGCATCCCTCTAATCAGGTACCCATGATCCTGGTGGGAAACAAATGTGACCTGGAGGGCGAGCGGGTGGTGGGCAAGGAACAGGGTCAGAACTTGGCCCGTCAGTGGAGCAACTGTGCCTTTTTAGAGACGTCGGCCAAATCAAAGATCAACGTGAATGAAGTAAGTTTGCCTGCGGCGTGATGACCGGGCAATTTTGGTCCCATTTTCCTCCTTCCTTGACCTTCCTACACTTTTAGATTTTCTATGACCTGGTGCGACAAATCAACAGAAAAACGCCGATGGAAAGGAAGCCCAAAAAGAAGAAGGGCTGCACTCTGCTCTAAATGCCGCCTGGCGTGCACGCCTTCACAAAGTTGGGGCTCCAGACCAGGTGAGTGGGTTGTTGGCATGTCATTTTGTGCAAGCGGGGACTTCTCCACCGGAAAACTCTTACCGGCTTGGGAAAGTATCTGGACACTGATTTACAATAGATGACAGAGCGGAAAAACAATTTAGGGTGGCCCGACAGATTTGGACTTAAAGGACAACCGACGCCTCCGGACAAGTTGTGTCCATAATTTGTAAAATCACTTCTGACTTCTACTGAGCGTATTTTACAAAGATTCCACCGTATATAGCTATATTTTACGTTTTAAGACTTGCGCTGAATATTCAGGAAGTCTTGTTTTCGAGTTGATGATGATGCCTGACGTGACGTCACGTCTGGAACGCCCCTGACGGAGAAAGCGTCACACACAATGCATTTTGGGTACTTTGTTTGGTCAGAAAACTTCGTGTTGATCTGTGTTGATGGCGAAATTAGAAGGAAATCACATAACGCGATGGTGAATCGTGTGTTGCACCAAGACTACTATTTGATACTAGTTGACACAAATGCCCAGCAGACAAAACAGCCCATTTCCAATGGAGCTTGGGCGCCCTCTTGTGCATTTTCTGGGACGCTACATTTCTGTCATTGCCCCAGATCATTGTCAGTCCAGATGCCTCAAAATGACACGTAATGACTTCTTTAATCGATTGCAAACATTTATGCTTTCCTCTTCAGAACCATTTGAATCATATTCATAACTGGATGAGTAACGAGAAAGCATCTTCTCCAAATCTGAAGCCATTGTTTTGATTCTAGAGCAAGGCAAGACGTCCTGGTGTGACGTAACGAACAAGGGGGCGGGACCTTCTGAACCTCGGCATCTCTGAGGTCATTTTGGACACTTTAACTAATTTTTATTGGTGTTTTGCATTTGACTAAAAATATCAGCCTGTGTGTTTTGGGTATTTTAGATGCTATAAAACGTTTTTCTGACGTCAGTTAGGAAACAAAAAAATGGTGTCGGTTGTCCTTTAAGTGATTGAATCATAATCAAAGTGCTATTTATCAGTTCCAGTCATCAATAATCACAAAATGTTTTTTCATTATACCCATTTAAAAAAGCTTTTGTAAAAAAAAATATGTAATTCCTTGTATTTTAACGACAACTTCAATCTTTCAACCTGAGGATAATGTAATGATAGAAATGCAACAAATGAGTAAGGAATCCTTTCCAGTGCCGCCTTTGTTTTGCACTTGCAATGGCTAATCGCTGTGTTGTGTTTCTTCCATTCATCAGGGGGTCAAGTTCCAGACAGGACAAAAAAAAAATCACATCTCAATTTAAATGGCATGTCATGGTCCAGTCCCAAGATCGTCTCATTCGCAGTGTCCACACTGGAGCCCAGGCCTCAAAAAAAAGTGGGAAGTCGCGGATGGGGCCAAAATGACTCAAATGGTTCACTGAATCCTTACTTATCTTTTTCATGTTAACTGTCGACGTTCCAAGTGCTCGCTGAAAGACTGCATGAGTCATCACCTGTTTGGAAATACTCGTTTGGTTGTTTTAATGGACTAAATTTTGGATATTTCACAGAGTCATAATGGATGCTGTGAATACGAAAAGAGCCATGTTTCCCCCAAAAAGTGTTCTTTTAAAGTCCATCCCATTACGTGTTGGCCTTTTTGCATTTATGCACTAACAGTGGCAATGACAATGCATCATTGTTCTTGACTTACTCTCCCACTTTAATGAGAATATATTTCCCAAGTGACTTGGTTTTATAATGAGCTGCAAGCCTTCCACGTCTTATACTCAACTTCTGTTTTGTATAATAAAGCTGAGCAGATGTTAACGTTTTATACAGTGAATGGTGGGGGGTTCTGTTATTTTTCCCTAAAGATGACCAACGAATTGTTCTAAATCAAAAATTGTCCTGTTGTCTTTTTGAAATATTAAAAATACGTACATTTTAGTTTTTTTCTTTGTTTCCTCTTGTTTATTATTTCCAAAACTCACCATATATTTAAATAAAAGCCGAACTTGTTATGTTATTGCTGGTGAAGTCATCGCTAATTAATGTCACCCGCCGCGCCTCCTGACAAGTGGCTGCCATGTTTCGCTACCATCTTTCGGCTACCGCAAGTCAAACAAGACAAACTTCACAGCAGCA
Source organism: Hippocampus bargibanti (assembly GCF_051943395.1). Lineage (NCBI taxonomy): Eukaryota > Metazoa > Chordata > Actinopteri > Syngnathiformes > Syngnathidae > Hippocampus > Hippocampus bargibanti. The sequence goes on from NC_142734.1 coordinate 26,157,345, forward strand.
CGTGTAACAAATTAATAATATTTCATTTATAAGCGCCTTTCAAAACTTATATTTATATTTTAAATATATTTTATTTATATAGATATTTTAAAGTCAAAGGATACTTTTTTACTTTGGGTGAACGGGGTAGCCAGATGCACAGCCACTCAACCCGGAAGTGTAGCGGCTGCAAGACACGCCAGCTTACTCAACCTGGAAGTCATACACACGCGTACCACTAACTCAAATATAAAATGTCATCGTCATTCGGCACAATAACATTCAAATAAATTAAAACTACTCAGCATTTGATGACAATGCTCTGATCTTACAGTGAAATGGACATCTCTTTTCCAAAATGACAGGCCCCTCTGTGAACGTAGCAGAACATCACCGCTGATACAAATGCCCAAACCTGACAGCGTCACTTGTTGGAACCAAAATTCATTTTTTTTTTTTTTTTTTTTTTTGCTTGAAATTCTGCCAAAGAAATTGATAGTAGGCCTGACCTACCTCAAATGGTCTGGGCACCACACAGCCTTTCTCTGGGGCTGTGTGGCGCGCCTGCTTCAAAACGCGTTGAGATCAGTCCGTTGCATTAAATTGGTTCACCGCTATAAGGTACTAATTTCCACATTCTACCACAAAACAACAAACGTCCCACGCAGAAAACCTGAACAATGTCATGTTACAAATTGATAAATGTGAAATGGGTATTCTTGAATAACACTAACCTAGAACGGGAAATGTTATAGACACGGGCCAATGATTGTCGCAGTAGCAGTGGTGTAATCATTCACACAATTATTTGAACAAAATCGGCGGAGCAATACACAAATATAGAGAAAACATGACAGTACAATATTCTATATTTGTATCCGCTACAAAGAACTAATAGTTAGTTAAAACTGCCTATACTGGTACAGTTTCAGTTATACTTTTTAACTGTAGCCGTCTTACGCTGGCCCCAGATTGCAAACACCAAAATGAGCAGTGCAATGTGGAGAAAGTGTGATTTAAAAAACGTTTAATTGTAAGTCATTACTCGACATTTACCCGTACAGAACCTTAAAGTGAAATCAAACATTCGTGGTATGTGAAACAGTTTGAAGCAGGTACATTTGACCATTTTTAAAATGTCCTGTGCCATCCACCCATCTGCCGGTTTGGCATTGAAATCCCCCTCCCCAGTTCATTTGTGCAGCCCCAACCATGAAATGTCTCTCATCCTGCAAGTGATGACACCATTTTAGCTGATCGACGATAAGCCGGTAAAGTGAGGAGCGACCGTCGCTCCTCACCTTACCGGCCGGCCCTCCTCTTCCTATACGCCCCCCGCCCCTCACACACACTCGTGCGCACGAGCACGCGCACGAGCGCGCGCACACTAGGATCTCGACCCACTGAAGCTGCGCGACCCCCACGCCCCCAATCTCCATCATTTCCCTGTCCTCCCCTCCGACAAACATGGCTGCGAAATCTGACGGCGCCTCTGTCTCGACGCAAAACGAACCAGCGACCGACTATCCCTGCAGGTCGGCCCGGCGGGTTCCGGTCAACCCCCAGGAGGAGCGGCGCTACTCGGCGGCGGACTGCTGCTGGACCCTGGGCGCCCTTTTGGTCTTCTTCTCGGATGGGGCCTCAGACCTGTGGCTAGCCGCCGACTACTATCTCCGGAAGGAGTATTGGTGCTTCTCGCTCACACTGGTCTTTGTGATCATCCCCTCCGTGGTGGTGCAGGTGTTGAGCTTCCGATGGTTCGCCTACGATTTCTCCGAGACCCCGGAGAGCGGCGCGGCGGCCGCGGTGTTGGCGGCGTCGTCTGGGGCGGATGAGAACGAGTTGAACGTCAAGGGTGCCGCCGGCAGCGGCGAGCGGGGCGCCGGGGTAGGGCTGCTTCCCGGGCCGGCCACGCGAGGACGCGCCCGAGGATGCTGCAGAGCCTTCGTGTGGCTCTTCCAGGCGGTCGTTCACATCCTTCAGCTGGGTCAAGTGTGGAGGTAAGATGACTGGTGAAACGGCACACCTCGGCCAGTCCTTTGTTGGGGGCTTATTTTGATTGAGCGGTTGCCACCCCCCCCCCCCCACCCCCGATGTGCGGCCCTCCAATGTCCGCCTTCAAACTCGAGTGCAAGTGCTCTGTTTGTTGTCACTCGTAAGACAATTCAGCGCTCTCTTGTGGAATCCTTATCATTCCTGAAACTCCCACCTCCCCGCGGTTTTATGACAACTTCTGCACACCAGTATAGCACCATCGGGCATCGAATTGGTCAGCAGTTAGCCATCAGTTCGATGAGACGTTGTTGAAACGGCTAGCTAAGTACCTACAAGTGGCATGTTATGCCACACACGACGATGAACGTTGTTGTTGTCCTTGTAGTAAGGGCCCAACAATTTCATTGAAAAGGAGATGGGGCATATTTTTGCCGTTTTTTTGAAAACCCATTCCATCAGAGGTTCAGAGAATGACAATCAACAACAACAATCCCCCAAAATGTTGGCGAAAGAAATAAACCAAATGTTTTCAACTTTGTTCCTGTTGTCAACAAAATGCCAAAAACTAAGAATTTTAAAACGCCCAGAAGTGAGGCCTGCACAGGTTCAATAGTCTGCTCCGTTATGATAGTTCAATGGTGGTCGTGCAGATCGATGCATTTGATTTGACTGCATTGTTCAGTTTGCAGTGGCCGCACAATGTTATGAACTGATATGGAAGTGCTGCTTCCACTCCTTTGGAGCCAAACCAGGTTAATGAAGTAAAAGTTTGTAAATTGAGGTTCCAGGCCAACACTGGGAAAAAAATGTTTACATTTACTTACTTAGATATCTATCTATCTATCTATCTATCTATCTATCTATCTATCTATCTATCTATCTATCTATCTATCTATCTATCTATCTATCTATCTATCTATCTATCTATCTATCTATCTACCTACCTACTACCTACCTACCTACCTACCTATCCTATCTATCTATCTATCTATCTATCTATCTATCTATCTATCTATCTATCTATCTATCTATCTATCTATCTATCTATCTATCTATTCATCCATCCATCCATCCATCCATCCATCCATCCATCCATCCGCAGAACTCGCCGCTTCCCCCGACCTGCAGCGAGATGAGAAGCAAAGGCTTCCTCCCGCACGAGACCGTCAGTAGGTCTGTGGGTCAGCAGCTCAGTCAGATAGCAGAGGCAGCACTCAGACTCGGGGCGGCCACGATAGATTTTGACAGGCCCGAGTTGCCGGCGGGCTGGAGGAGGTGTTGGCGCTGCTGGTAGGTAGGCTGTGAGGCAGCCCAGCCAGCTGGATGGTCTTTCATTAAGCCCCCCCCCACACACACACCATCTTGTGTTGCATGATGAAATAAGATGCTCATCAATTGCTAGGAATGAACATGAGCGGTTTCTGTGCTTCTCCCTATCTTGCATTTTGTGTGCATCTGCGGCTCCATATTGATTCCTTACTTCCTCCTGGAACTGTGTGCGTCTCTGTGTGTGTGTGCGTGTGTGTCAACACATTAAGCAGCTGAATTACCGATAATGCCATCAAAGCGGTGCTGCGGCTTCCGTTTGTTGCAGTCGTGAAAAGGAGTATTAGCTTCCTGTTTGGCCCTCAGCTGTGAACTCATGAATCATCATCATTGATAACCAAACCCAATCGGACTGGACGCCACAGAGGGTTGTTTTCCCAGTGTTCCGATCAACTATATATATATATATATATATATATATATATATATATATATATATATATATATATATATATATATATATATATATATATATATATATATATATATATATATATATACACAGTGATACCTCGGTTCTCGACCATAATTCGTTCCAGGACCCTGTTCGAAAAGCGATTTGTTCGAACACCGAAACCATCTCTTTGCTCCTGTCACTTGCGAGTTGACAGCGGGGGCGGGGCTGCCTCTCCCGGCCAACCTCCACCTGCTGTCAATTCTCTAATCACGGACACGGGGCATTTATACGGTTCACGATCACCTCGCCAATGCCGGATGATTGACTCACCTCGCCACCGTACCTGGACTCTTCCTTCGATGCGCGAGTGTATCCGGTCCGAGGTATTTTTCCTGCGTCCCGTAAATTTATGTCATCTTCCGGGATTGTGTAATTTTGCACCCTCGTGTGCCATTTGCTTTTTGGCGTAGTAAGCGGGTCGGATCACCCCCTGCCTTCTTACTCGCTGTGTTTTCTTTTATTTGTGAATAAACATCCTGCTTGGGCAGTATACGTCTCTGCCGCCTGCTTTGGGATCCCAAACATTCCACTACGTTCCGACGAGTCAGCTGCCGTCACTCTCGCTCGGACCGTGACAGCTACGGATGACTCGGCTACAGGATGTTCTTTTCTCTTAAAATATCTATCCAATGACACTTGCTCTCACTTCCACAGTCACATCACTAGATTTCACAGCCTCCGTAGTCTTTAATATCGTACTTATCGTAGATTTCGCCATGCTGTATTCCCTAGCCAGATCAGACATTCGCACACCTCCTTCATATTTTGCGATTATTTCTTTCTTAAATGCAATAGTTGTACGCACTACTTTTCTTTTGTCACTTTTAGCAGCACTTACTTTCTTTGGAAGCATGATTAGGGGCTAAAACTCTTCGTACACCTATATTAAACGCTAGAGCAAAACACAGCACATCCGCAAGCGACAACAGTTGGTCACGGAGAGAGCGATACACCCATACGCCGCTCAGCACCCCACACTCGCGTACACACTCACACCGATTGGTGTTCGAACTACGAAGCAAGAATTTCTCGAATATTTTGTTCGGACTCCGATTTGTTCGAATTGTGAGCCGTTCGAAAACGGTTCTCGAACGCCAATGCGTATAAATGAAGCGGAGCTGAGTTGAGTGGTGTGCTTAGTTTGGCCGAGAACCGAATTTTGATTGAAGACCGAGGCATAAAAAAACTGACATTTTGGGTGGAAAATTCCATTGGCCAACAACTGAGATGTTCGTAAACCCAGGTTTGAATGTATTTTGCTTCTTTGCTGTTTTTGCAGAGGGCTAACTGAAGCTTACAAAACCCCCGCCCACCTCCATAGATTTGTGTTAAAAGCTCACGGCTGCCAAATTCACTTTGTGGACAAACGCCAGAGGGGCCAGGCGCAGACTTGGGTGGTGCCCGGACCCCACCCCACCCTCGCTTGAAACAAACAAGGTGACGAGAAGGCCTTTGTCCCTCCCTTCAGGTACGTCCTTGCCCTTTATTTGGGGGCGCAGAGTCGCTGGCGTCGGGAACCCGAGCGGCGCCACTACCACCGTCGCGTCATGTTTGAGAGCGCCGACATCTGCGTCCTGCGTCTGCTGGAGTCCTT